>NC_073728.1:57962610-58237610 GCF_023634155.1 Falco peregrinus | reverse complement strand
GCATCAGTGCTAGAGAAATCCCATAGCCAATAAAATGCCCCTAAGGAAATGGATGTGAAATCAGTTTAGTTTAAAACAAAATCCCTACAACACTGTACTTTATCACTATTCTGGTGGGGAAAAAAAATAATGAAAAGAAGTAGATGTAGTGCTTCATTCCACACAATAGTATAACCAATAGGGACAGAAACAGAAGGTTTGGGACACATGGGTTTATGTGGATCGTATGACCTCAATATCGATCACATGTTATTTACATGTGCTTGAAAAACACGATTACACACATGTGAATCACATGTGAATAAATGAGATTGGATCCTAAAGTCATGAGAGCTGCTTGAAACTCCACGTGTGAAATCAGTAAGTGCAAGCCTGAAAACCGTGCAAGTTTATACTGGGAGTGGAAGATCGCAGAGAAGAGTCTCAGCTGTTCCACGAAAGGGTTACATCCCTGTTCCTTGCTCAGCATCCGCACCATGTCAGCAGCAGCAGTGCAATATGAAACAACAGTAAGAGAAATCAACGTTAACGCCACCAGACCCTCTCTCCTACCTACAGAAAGACCAAGCAATTGCATTGCTCACTTGTTCTCTGAATGCAGCCAGGCAAACATACCCACCTGGGGTTTATTGCACCTACTGTAAACAAGCCAAGCTGCCCAGCTGCTGCATGAACAGTCCTGCGTCCCCCCCCATCCCCGTGGTGTCCTCGGTGCAGGGGATGAGGCTGGCCAGGCAGGGCTGAGCACCAGGCACATCTTCCTCCATCCTGCCCATGACGGGCACAAAACCCACCTGTGCTTTGGGGGCACAAGCCGGACCATGCACCTCTCCTCTGATAGCCAAGGTTCAGAGCAAAGCTTGAGAGGATGGGGACCGTTTCATGCCTTTCCTCCCACAGGCATGACAAAATGACAAAACCTTCCCATTTCTGTCTATCGCCAGGTTTAGCTTAGTTTGCCTTTAGAGGACTTTCAGAAGGATAAATGAATGCTACTGAAGAGGGGTGAGAGGGTAGCTGGATGTCAGGTTTGTATCCAAGGTTTCTAGCCAGAGCCAAGTAAAACCTCTGGTATTTCCCAGACTTATGTCCATTGGTCCCAGCTGATGTTCCACACTTGTAGCTGACTTCTGTGCATCCTATTTTTAATTTATTTATTTATCTATTGCCCACCAAGGTTTTTTTTCCAGAAAAATCCCTATAAAGAAACAGTAGATACATTAATGGATCTGAACTAAAACTCCAGAGTCTCTGCTGAGTATTTGGGTATGTTATGCCATACCAGGAGGTGCTGGGCAGCTGTGCTCAGGGGCTTTGATCCAGGACCACCACAGCCCTAGCTATATTGCCAAACAGTGGGAAACCCCAGGCAGTGTCCTGCACTGGGAAGAAATGTCCCTGCTGCTCTTCTCCCTGCAGTAAACACGTGGCAGCCACCCCTTCCCACAGGGTCGAGGTTTCTTCATGGACACGCACGTCCAGCACTTCACATAGTTAGAAACCATCCATCAACTCCTGGTCCTGTCTCCCAGCCTTCCTGCAGTCCCCTTCCACTTGCCATAGCCGAAATAATCCCAGAAGAGAGACAGAGACTCTGTAACTAAGCGGTTCCCTAAAAGTACCCCATTTTACAAACGAGCACGGGATGAACAGCTGTTTTTTACAGGCTATGAAATATGCTGTGGGCTTGAAAGGGATTCCTTGTGTTGTTGGAGGGTAATGACAAGGTGGACACTAAAGGTCAGGGAAGAGGGATGTGATTCTCCTCTTCCCTGGGGCTTTGCAAGGCAACGGGAGAAAGGAAGTTTTTCCAGACCGGGACTGAGGCGCAACCTGCTTGTGGGGGCAGCCAGATCACTTCACACAATTAAAGGAATGTCATCAAATCTACAGGGATCTCCCAGTCCTCTTTTCCAGTTGCAGGAATTGTGCTTTTGTTTAAAAAAAAAAAAAAAAAAAAGAACAAATTCTGCTACCACCTTGCCCTGCCTTTGCAAGGAATTGGCTGGTTCTGAAAACAAAGGTGTCTTTCCATGCTGGGCAGCCTCACCCCCGCAGCTGGCCACCCACGTGCTCCTACCCATCCCCTGGCAGACCCACAGCAGCGCTCCAAGCCGATGGCCAGCGCTGTGTCCTTCATTGCTGAGCTTCAGGCCTTGCCCCAGCAAAGTCAGCCTGGTGTTTGGTGTAAAATCTCAACTTCTGGAGCTGCCGCCTGCTTCAAGGGCAATTCATCTTCTATGGAGACCACAACAACTTGAGGTGCCATCACCCTGTGCTGTCATGGCCATGCAGGGTAAAAGGAAGGACCAGCCCTGCTGGGAAACCAGGCAAATTTGGCCTTAATGCCTTTCAGCCAAAGAGGATAAATAATGACAAAGAGGATGACGGGGACAGTGCCACGTTTGAGAGGAACAGACGGGAAGGTGCCTGGTTGCTGCAGCAACAAAGCTGGGCTTTCGGAAAGATGGGTTTTTCTTTCTTTTTTCACCTGCCAATCTTCCCCCCACGTCAGCACTCTGCCACTGCGGGAGACGAGCAGTGACATTTACACTCCCACTAACAAGCTGGTTCGATGATGGGCAGCTCTGCAGGAGAGCATCTGGTGTCACAGAGCCCAAGCAGAGAGGATGGGAGGGTCCTCTCAAGCATTTAGCGTGATTTGGGACTTTTTATTATTATGAGCATTATTAGGGCAGGAGCGTGCATGGAAACAGCAGGCAAAGCCTCAGTGGAGCATGCAGCGTTTCCTACCATTCATGTGCAATCAGTGGGAGCAATGAGATGCCACTCTTCCCCAGAGAACGTCTCAGCGTGTCCTGCTGGGAGAGGGAAGGAAACAAAAAAGCAAAGAAAAAGGAGAAGATGAGCAAGAAGTCAAGTGACATCACGGGAGCAATTTCACTTCTCAGCCTGGCAAAGTAAATGCAAGAAAAACACAACAGCTCTGAAATTAATTGCATGAAATAGTGGTGCAGGAAACTGTTTTGGGTCATCTCCTCTCTCTTGCTGGTCGATTTGCTGCTGGCATCAGGAGGAAAGCAGAAATTCAGAGTGAGCAGCCTTTCCTGGCTGCCAGACTGCTCTGCCATCGCAGCCGGCTGCGAAGGTGCCCTGCTGGACCAAGACCCCCAAACTGGGGGTGGAAATAAAAGAATGTCATGGCCAATAAAACATGAAACTTGTGTATTCCCATGCCCGGCAGAGCCAAGGAAGCTGGGTTTCCTAAGGATCTATGACTCCAAGTCAAAGACCCATGGGGAGTCTCTGATGCCTCATATGGATTGCACCAATACATTTATTTGAGTGAGAGCATTAATAGGCTTTCTCTTCTCTACAGTACAAATCTTGGAGGTTCCTGGTATCTTGGAGATCTCCACCCTTCTGTGAAATCAAGGTGAAAGTATGGGCTGAAAGTTATTAGTAAGACACAGACAAATAGGCTGATCCACCTCCTTCCCTGTCCCCAACCTTCCCTCTGAGCACAGCTCATGGGCTAATCAGGCACTTTTCATTAAGGAGCCAGGCTGAAAGGTCAGGATGTCACGGAGAGCAGCCCACGTCTAGTGTCTTTGTCCCTCCCTGAAGCTGGTGCAGCCCCTTCAGACTGAATTTGAAGAGGAAAAGTAGCAGATGTGTTGTAACCCAGTTTTCTCAGAGTAATTTCTCTGCTTTTCTAAATCTTCACTAAAAAACTCCCTACGTTTTTCAGCTGGTGCTTAAAAGTATACCCAGTAATCTGCAGAGAAGAGATGGCTGAACAAACGTACAGTCAAGCCTGGGGGAAAAATGCATGAAGGCAGATTACAAAAGACCAGATAAATAATTCTTCAAATATGGAAACCGCAGAAATTAAGAGGATATTTGCAGTAATCTCTCATTACAGACAGCACACAGGAAGCATTGGCAAGATTGCAAACTGGCCGGCATAGGAACGTTATACCTGGGCGAAACCAAACCTGCCCACCGCATCTGCAGCGGTGCAACACACACGGTGACAGCGGTGAAACTCTTGGCAGAAATGTCAATCAAAGAAGCATGGAAAATGAAATCACTTGTGGAGTTTTTTCCAGTGACTAAAACTCTGCAGGGGTGATGCCTAACCAAACCTCAGCATATTTCAGCAGAGGATTCAGGATGGCAAGTTGCTCCTCGTGGCACTGGAGCCTGCGGCAAGAGCTCCGTGCTTGGCAGCTCACATGGCCAGTGGGGCCAGATGAAGGAGAAGCAGGAAAAAACCATTTTTTATCATTCTTGACTGGAAACCTCTTTTCTTCTTATAAAAAAGAAAAAAAAAAAAAAGAACAACAACGAAAAAAACCACCAACAAAAAGCCCCCAGACGTTAAATTCTGTTATGGGAAGGGTTTTTTTAATTTTGAAAATTAAAGTGGTTTCATCCATTGTGAGTTGACTTTTTGCCATCAAACCCTAATACAGCAAAAGACCAAATCCTTTTGCAAAAGGTACTTACCTGAAAGACAGTGCCAGTGCCAGGCAGGCTGCTTTTGAATCAAAACCTCCTGTGCTCATGTAGGCGTTCAGTTTTGGACCCTTTCAACATTGCTCTAATATAGTTTTCTGCTTCCTGAATCCTTGTCCTTCCCAAAAAGTGTGGGTTACTTATTGTAAAACCTGCCAAGCCAAGCAAGTGAAACAACTGTCCTACAAGGGCAAGGAACAAACTGTGCCACCCACAGGTCCACGTGCCCATGGAGTAGCAGGGAACACCAAGAACCGTACAGAGGCTTCGTTACCAACTGCAGACACTTCTACAGGCATAAATACTGTTCTTTCACTGTGTGGCTGCATCTCAGATGATCCATATGCAATTTTCCTCCCACATCCAGGGAGCAGGGCTGTCAACGCTGGTCAAACCCTGATTGTTCCAACAGATTTGCAATGACCTGTTGAGCTTGCCCTGGGGAATCTGTACTAGCAAATTGGGATTGAGTTGATATTGCAGAGCAGTGACAAGCCCGGAGCAGGGGGCTTCTAGCTGGTTGCAGTACAGAGAAAATATGTCCTTGAAAACAGGAGCCTTGCACACGGAGATGAGCCAAGATTTTGGGTCCTGCTGCTGCCCAAATTATCCCAACACTCCAATTCCACCTGGTCAGCACAGAGGAGAAGGTTTTGAGAGCTGCACGGAGTGACATCAGGGTTAGATGTGGGGACTCTGCCTCCCCAGCAGTGAAACTGGTCTTTCTGAAACTCACCTCTTCCCCAGAGAGCTGTGATAATTCATTAGGCAATTGTATAATCAGAATGTAGCTGCTGGCTGGGAGTTGTTGTCCATTAATAGCCCTATTTATTGCCAACCAAATAATTAGCTTAGACGTGCATCAACGGGTCTTGATTACATATAAAATAACTGCCTTATTACATAGAAATCAAATGAGTTTCCGAGGACAGCTCAGGTGTCACCTCAACCTCAGTATCGAAGAGGAAAAGAAAAAAAAAAAAAAGAAAAAAAGAAGAAAACCCAGCCATTTCGATGTGTTGCTCAGCAACAGAATTTGCGGGGGAAACAATCTAGGAATGAAGGAATGAGCATTTCCAAGAGAACAGGTTATTTCAGGCAAGACATCAGGGACAAGTAAATGTCACAGAGGAGGAGAACTTTTTTTTTTCTTCTCCTTTAATCAATAATTTAAACTAAGCATTTTGGGTAAAACAAGCATTTAAGTTAGCTGATTGAAAAATGGAAATCCCAAACCTTTGCAAAGAGTCACGTTGCTGAAGAAATGTTTATTTGTTTGTGTGAGGGAAACATTAGATTTACTAGACACTGAATTAAAAATTGAAAATGCTCTTAGAAATGTCACTTGTTCATTTAAAGGGGAAGATGATGTAATGCTTATATTGCTCTATTGTGCAACATCCCTCCCAGAGCAATCTCATATTAATTTTGTTGTTCTCCTTCCCACATTCCCTCCCCTCCCTCCCTTCTCCTTTCTCTTATAGGACAAGACAAGCGCACTGAGTCTCAGCAATGTGGCGGGGGTTTTCTATATCCTCATCGGTGGGCTCGGACTAGCCATGCTGGTTGCCTTAATCGAGTTTTGTTACAAGTCCAGAAGTGAATCAAAGCGGATGAAGGTGGCAACCCATTCCCCGGCCTTTCACACCTTCTCTCTGATCCTACCCTGGCTCCAAAGCTGCCTTCAGAGACGGATGCAGCCCAGACCATGGGTGGAAAGCCAAGACATAGGGACAACGAAGTGACCGTGTCACTCGGCTTGCTAGAAAGGCATAGGAGCATCAGAGGAAGCTAAAGGAGGGTCAAGTGGGCTGTAGTGGGGAGCTGATGAGAGATCAGACACGTGGCATAACGCTAGCTCAAAATCCAGATATAGAGCAAAATCATAGCACAGACGGTGACAGGAACATGTCGCCGTTCCTTAAAATTAATGAAAACAGACTACAGCAGCGTGGATGAAGTGTGCTAGGGCTGGTGTGATACAGCCATTACTGCAATATGACAAAATCCTCAAAGCCAAGCAGTTAACAGCAAGATAAAACTGGGGTAGCACAGCAATGAATCACATCCTATTGTTCCCTTTGCTGGCACCGTTTGCAGGTTGGCGACAGCGATGTGCGCTCAGAGCGCTGTTGCCCTGGCATGGATGATGTGGGTCTCCAAATTCAGAATTATGGGCCCTCTTAGAGAGAAGTTGGCCTCGAATATCTCCTGTAATGTGGTGGAGTTTTTTCTCCGCCCTGTCATGGTCATGCAAAGCATCCTTCCTGTGACCCAGGAGATTTGTTTCAGCCCTAAATTGTGGTGTGTCTAAATTTCAGTGTCATGTCAAAAGTGGATTAGATTTGAGAGCCTTGGGGATACACATTTAATGCAGCATCTGCGGAACAAGTACATCTTGACTCAGATGACTAGCAGAGATGATCCCTTATACAGATACCATTGTGTGCAAGGGTACAGAGGGATCTGGGCTGTGAGAGTAATACATCCCTTTTCTTCCTCATCTTGACCTCTCCCATGAGCATGGAAGTAGTCCATACAAGTATATGAAGTATGCAGTGAGTTTCATAAAATCAAGAGCTTTTCACTTCCCTGAGCACTGAAACTTACCCAGAATCAAATGGAAAATAAGCAATCATTTCTTTGGGGTTTATGTCACCATTTCGCAACATGCTTAATGTTTTGTCAGCAATAACAGCACTTCTAATTCACTGAAAATGTGCAACAGCTCTTTTCCCATTGAGGTTCAGAAAATTCTGCAGGCAATGAGAGGCACATTGATCACAGGTGTAAGATAATGTGAACGATTAATGTCCCTGAATATACAAAAATTAAATTCTAATTGCTGTCTACGCTGTAAAGCTAGATATGCCACAAATACACTGTGAAAGAGTGTCAGAATGCAATAAATAGCTCCACAGTTTTAAGGAGATTCTGCCCTGCTGTTGGCTTCCCTGTGTTACTGGAAATGACCCGCTGATTCACGTACCTCAGTGTCAGCTTGCAGTGCTTTTGCCCTTTAAAAAACCAGCCACTATGGGAAGGAATCGTTGCTCCCAGTGTTAACATCTGGTTGAGGCTTGTCCCTTTGGCTGGCTCCCACCACCAGTGGCTGCCCCACAAAGCCATTCAGCAGAGCCCAGGCAAGCACCCAGATGGGGCTCCAGCTCCACGCCTGGCAAGTGCTTCTGAATAGCTGCTCCAGATTTATCTGTTCTGGATAATTCTTCACCTGTATATCCCCATCCAGAAAGGATGATGGTGCCCTTAGAGATAGCTTTAACACAAAGGCACCAAGTGGACTTCATCTCTTAGTTTAATTGTTCTAAACAGATGGTTTCCTTAGATCTCTGAAAGCAAACATTTTGGATGGTGTCTGGAGCAGGAAGATGAGATTTAGTTTCCTGAATTAGGTTTGCATTTCCAGGTTACCTCAGTCGTCACTGTAGACAAAAACATAGGCACGTGCTCTGCTTCTCACATGAGAAAAGTTAAACATATGCTTGCAGTGAGTCAGAGTCCACAATGCATAACAGCACTGGAGTAGTAATAGCATATCTATGGGGGAAGTGTGTATAATACCTCTGCTCAGATCCAGGATGACTGTTCTTATGTTGTAGAGTTTGAGTAGTTTTTGCATATGACACGTATGCTTTATAGCCCAAAATACTGCTGAAACATTTGATTTTTGAATGTAAAGGAGGTGTGAATTAACAGAGCAGATGCAGTAGGGACATGCAGGAAGCAAGAGTCTGATTGGAGACAAGGAGGGAGAGAACAGTGACAGAAAGACAATGCTGGTTTATATTGTAATATCTCCAACATTGCTAAGGACAGGGGGAGACCCCCCCGTCCTTCCTAAAAAGGGTTTTTGTTTAATCCCACAGCAATCAATCAACGAAGCCATACGGACATCAACCCTTCCCAGGCCGGCTGCAGCAGGAGGCAGTGGAGAAAACGGACGTGTGGTCAGCCACGATTTCCCCAAGTCCATGCAGACGATCCCATGCATGAGCCACAGCACTGGCATGTCCCTGGGAGCTACGGGATTATAATTGGCCTTTTGACCCATTGCCTGGGTGAGAGCAGGGGCAGCCCAACTCCACCCCCTCCAGAGCCAAAAACAAACCCAACACCAACAAGACAAACGATGATGACAGAAGGGACAAATTGGATGGATCATCTCGAGGAAATCAAATCTATTTCCCTTTTTATTTGCAAACAGATCCACCGACAGGAGAACAGAAACAGGTCTGTACTGCAATAAGGAGAGTGTAACGGGATTTAACAGACTCACGAACCATCCCTGATCAAAGAACCACTGGAACACTAATGAGGACTATGCCATTTTGTTTTAACTTGGTTGTTAATAAGTCTTAGTGTGTGCAATATATATATTTTTTCTTACTAATTCCTGTGGTGTCAGGGTAACATCAGCCCTTTCCCCCTTCCCTGCTCACTCCTTCAATCTGGTTTAGTTTGGGATGCAAACCATAATGTCTGAGCTACTAACAGCAAAAAAGAAAATCCAATCAATGGCAAGTTGAACTCCCTGCAGGGCGTCAGCATTGACCCCTTTTGTCCATCATGATTCTGCCTTCTGTCGTTCTGTTGTGAACTCGGGCTGGGGCGTTACTGCACACAGCCCTCCCTGCAACGGGAAGGACTTGGTGCAAGAAAGAGCCTGAACAAAAACACGAGGCTGTTTCACAGGGGTAAAGTCATGAATGAGTTTGGAAACCCCAGGTAACCTGAGGACAAGTAATAATCCTTCCAGAGATGATGAGTGGCAGTTCAAGAGAAGAATCATGTGCCTGGAGTGGAGAGTGTCACGCATGGCAGATAGAGCAGATGGTTGGTCTAAGATCATGGTTGGCTGCTGTTCATGGAAAAGGGAAAGTAAATGCCACATTACCCTCACATGCAACTCTCCTGCCTAGGTTATTGGGGGCTAATAAGCAATTGTGAACCATTTCTTCATTGCTTAGCTTCTGTGTGTGCTCCCTTTTTGGTGGTCACATAAGGGAACCACCCTGAGCTGGGAACAGACCATCTCAAGACATCCAGTTCTAGATGGCTGCCTATTAACCAGTAAAACATGCTAGAAGTTATGGGGCTGCAATGGGAATATCCCTGCCTTTTTGCTCTGAAATCCCTTTATGGCCATTCTACCAATTAAAAAGGACATTTTGTAGATAGTTGGCCTGAACGGCTTCCTGGAAGGACCTGCTGAAGCAATCCAAGAAGGAGACCCTAGAAGAGCTTCATTCAAGTATCCATGACAGTCGACAGCATCAGGGCTGGTCAAACTCAGCCTTCCCATCAAGTTGTGGCCTGTCTGGGTACAAAACCCAAAGTAGCAGATTCCCACTCATGTATCCATAGAGAGGGGAAGCATCCACAAGCAAGGAGAGCAGGTTGATGACCCCAGACTCAGTATCGCAGAAACCTGCACTGCCAGGTGGGCAGCTGGGTGTCCAGCCACAGGCATGGAGATCAAAGGGGCAAGGATGGTGATCCAGAACTGCACAAAAGGTTCATTCCGTGAAACACTGGCATGGACAGACAAATGCTTCCCACCCTGGTGGGACAGAGACACCTCCCCAGAAGTAAAGAATTCCCAGGGGAGCATCAGGAGAGAGAGAAGATCTGTGGGGCGGGGAGCAGTGAACCCACTTAGCCTTGTCCCATCTCACTGATGGCAAATAAAATTCAAAGCTTTTCATAGGACACAGCAAATATATGTCCAGGGACTGAGCTGCTATTGGAGTGTTCTGAGCTGCTTTTCCTTTTTTATCTCTCCTTTTTTTTACTTTTTTTCCTTTATTTTTTCTGCTACATAGCAAGAAAGAAGCAGGAAAAGAAGGGAGGCAGGTGAACAGAAGGTGCTGCAGGCAAGTGACTGGCACAGGTCTGTGAGAAGGATATGTCCGTGCAGCTGTCCATAAGTACAGCTGGAAGCTGCCTGAACACCAGTTTCCATCAGCGTACCAAGGTGCAGAGCAATACGTTTACCACCTTTAACACCAGCCTGGTCTGAAGTATCTGTTCCACTTACCCACTTGTCATGCAACACCTTGGAGACCAGAATGTCAGAGTCAAGGTCCTAACAGCATGTCTTGTGTCGATATGTTTTCCTCTCTCCACCGCTGGAAACGGTTGTGATCTTCCTCTCTCATCACTGAACATGAACTCCGTTATCAGCCACTCCAAACACCTCTTCAGGTCATTTTATGTTGGTTATTATTATTTTCAATCCACTTTTCTTACTTTTAACTTCAGTTCCGTGTAAGTGCTAGCACAGCGGAAGCATCCCACAAGCTAGCCTGTTTCCATGCCCAAAAGCCCTCGGATGCATCTCCTGACCCAGCTCTTGCCACGTCCCAGACCTTGCCATGGCAGTGCACCACCGGGTGCTGCGGTGGGAGCAGGCTGCCGAGAGCCATCGGTGCCCCGTCCTCCTCCAAAGACAGGACCATGTGGCAGCAGGTCACGGGGAGCCCAACCGGGCAGTCGGATGGTCTCGTGAGAAGGAGCGCATCAGTGCTAGGACTGGCCGCCTGTGATGTGAAGATGGGAGATGCTGTTTTCAAAGGCTTTTGATCAGTGGAGGGGTTTAAAAAAAAAAAATTAATAGGACAAAAGCGTGGAAAATGTTAACTTGTAATATGTATTTTTACTACACTTTTCTTAAAAATAGAGTAATGGTAAAACTCTTAAAGACATTGACATTTTTTCTCAACAGGAATCCATATTTAACAGTTTTGGCTTTCATTAAATTTTGCTCTTTGGTACCTGGATCTTTTATTTAACAGCTATATTTGTTTTAACTCTCTTTTGTTTTTTCTTTCTTTTTTTTTTGTTTTTATTATTTTGGCAGTGCTGCAAAGGATTTTGCTTTATCAAATGCAACAATGTTTTTCTTTTCACATTCTCTTTTTTTCAAGCAACATTTTTATTGGTAATTATTATTTACACAAAAATGAAACTATCAGCTGGAATTTTAGCACCAAGGATTCACGATCCATTTTTCATACCTGTCCATGCCATTTTGTGCCAGTGCTGGATGTGTGGAAATGAAAATGATGTTATCCCTCAGGCAGTATTACCCAACCTGAATCAAACGAGACTTCCTTGATTATTGCTGTGTCTGAGTTGTGAACAGCAGCCAAATAAACTGCTTCAGGTTGAAATTGGGAATCTATCTAATATTTACCCAAAGGTCAGGAAACTAAACATTCGTTGGGTTCAAAGTTAATGATTTCGCTTTGTTTGGAGTTTTGTGGGGTTATTTTCTGGGGAGGGCTATTAGTGGCTTTTAACTTGTTTTTAGAGAAAGAAAAGATGTGGTCAGCTCAGGGAGAATTCAGAACCAGCACTGGTCCAAAAATCCTCACCAGGATCAGCTTTCCTAGGAACTCCCATGCTGTTTCAGAGGCTTAGACACTGAAGAAGTTTCTCACCCAGTTTTCACAGCGTTAACCTGCTAAATTCCTCATCCAAAAGTCTGTTCAAGGGGAAAGAGCACAGGATTTAAAGGGCCTTGGACATCCGTGCGGATGCTGACAGATTCAAGGTCTCCAACATTCAAAAGAGAATGTTTTACCTGCTGGTAAGTTTTAAAGATAAAGTCAGCAAGGGGTCAAATGAATACGTTTTGAAAAGGGCTGTGAAACCTCAGGCCTCAAATGCAAGAGACTCCCAGGCGATGGGACCCGGAGGAGAGGTTTCCCAGGGGCGGGCTGTGCTGGTTCAGCCCATTTTGGTCTCCCACAATTGCTCAGCCACTCGGTACCGTGCTGTGGGCTTGGACCCTGTCGCAAAATGCTCTTCTTGCTCAATGGTTCACTCTCAGTTCCCAGTGAGGTTGCAGAAATGCACAATAAATATTCCTTTGTATCTTGGCATAAACAAGACAAAATTCCCTCCAAATATTCCTAGTAAGAAAGTCTCCAGCAAGAATACAAAACCATCTTCAGCAATTATTGAAGAAAAAAAACCAAAACACTGAACCTTGAAGTGGAAGAGGTGAGAAACAGATGCATCACCTAGTCTATCCGTTTGCTGTGAGATGATAACCCTGGCATCAGGACGCAAAGCTGGGAGTCTCCAAAAAGATTTGGCTGGACCTTTTTGTCCGTGTACCCACCTACCATCACATGCAAGGAGAACTTACTTGCGTAAGCTCAGTGAAGGGATGGGGCAGGGGTGCATCAATTTTTGCTGTAACCCACTGGGTACCACTAACCTGTTCAGTTCCAGCAACTCAGCCACATAGCTCCATCACAGTTTTTGGGAGACGTGGGGAAGTTTGCACTGTGAGTGCTCAGTTTTCAGTGACACGGTCAGTCACTCAGGTCTCACACATGGCTCTGAGTGCCTAGGAGAACATTTTTCTAACAGGTCAGTCCACCATGGAGGCACATGTCAGAGCTTAGGTGACCCATCAAAGTGGTGTGTTGTATCCTTAGGACATTGTTGGTACTCTTCACTGCCGTGGTATGAGAAATAACAGCACAGACTGGGGCTTGGCCGGCAGAGGTTGCTCTGAAGCACCACCTTGGAAACTGGAAGAGATGGGTTCAGGTCCTTCTCACCAGCAAAAGTACCAGATTAACCCCAAATATCTTTTAGAGATTTGTGTGTGATCTGTTCTCTGACAGCTTTTATAGCTGCTGACCTCTCTTAAACACAGATTCCTCAGTTGTCTTCATGTTTCCTATGGGCACAAATCAATTCGTCATCCACCAGTGCTGGTTTGGTGTCTTGGCAGCCCACTGCTGGCTGAAACCCCCATGCTTACATCTCTGCTACCCACTTAATTAACTAAGTAGCAGAAATACAGGGATGTCACTATGCCATGCGCAGCTGCCTACCAGCACGCAGGAGGGCAGTGCTTCTGGGGCAAAATCCACATGCAGACCCCAGCTCAAAAGTTGCGAGACAGTGTCAGACAGACTCTTGGGCTCCATATTGCTCCAGCTTCATTACAAAGATTACACACCTCCCAGCTTCCTTCTTGCATAGTGCTGCTCTGTTCTTTTCCAGGCACTTGGTCCTGATGGTTTGAGAGTATGAGAGGGATAAATTTAGTGTGCAAGGACCTGGAAGAGGTTCCCCTAGGCATGGAGGGGTAGCTTGAGACTGATCTCTCCATCAAAATCCTGACCATTCCCACTTTGGGATTCTCCACTCAGCCCTGACCTGCAACATCAACTCCCAATTCTCTTCTGTCCATCCCCGTCTCTCCTTCACCTGTACACCAATCCCAGCCTCAGCACTGCCAGCTGCTCCCCTGCCCTGGAATAGGCTCTGGGTATGTACGTGGTGGTTGTCTTATTGCAGATAAGTCTATATCATTGTAAAGCTTTAGAAAGCAAATGAACTCACTTTCCTTTGGGATGGGGGCAGAGAGGTGAATCCAGCTCCACGCTGGGCAGAACTGATCCCATGGCCCATCACACTGTACTAAGACAGAACGGAGCCTTTCTGCAAGTGGGGTGTTATATGAAGCCACAGTCTTGCAAAGTGCTAAGTTATCGGGCTCTTCCCAGAGCATTTAGATCAATCTCCCTTTGGCTGGTGTGCACTTATCCCGAGGAGGCATCGCTGTCTGGCTGCCAGGAGGTACACCTGCCTCGGGGATGGGGAGAGGCAGGGTGCTGGGCATCATCTCCACCAAGCTCGTACCTGAGTGAACTCACCTGCTGAACGTGTGCAAGGGGAGAGCTGCCTCTAGAGCAATGAAGCATGGTAATCCTCGCTCCCAGAAGGGATACTGAGAAATGTAATTAGACAATGTTTGCAAATCCCTTTCTCATGCACTAATTGTATAGTGCGCACACACACATACATGCACACACAGGTATTAAGAGAGCTGTTGACAGTCCAAATTAGTTGTCAAGGCACCTTTTCATTCCTAAGCATCAATACAGTATAATGTAACAGCCACAAAGTATGTTCATTACTCTGCAGGGCTGGTTTAACATGCTCTCTGGATCCCTTTGGCAGTAATTCCTCCTCTGTTCGAGCTGGCATCAAAATTAATGGCATGTCGTGTTCTATAAGTCCTGACTTTTTAGATGAAAGGTACATGGTGTTGTTTGCATCAGTATTACAGTGTAATAAATCAATGCTTTCCCATTGGAAGGATTTCAGACGATTTCACAACTTGCTCTCAGGAACTCAAAAGACAACATGTCTGCCAGACCATGGGCCAATAAAAAAAGAATGTTATCCATAAAAACAGGAAAAGGAGGGGGAAAAGCCCCAGGCATTTCATTGCAGTGTTGTTACCTGGTTCATGTAGGATGCTGGAGCCAGACAGCAATGCCAAAGTCTCATCGGGCCCCATCACACGAGGTGATGCACAGTTCAAGGGAGCATATTCCCTGCATCGAGGAGGTTACAGGCAGAGGCTGGGAGGGGGAACACAGCCTGATTGCACTTGGCCAAGTAGGAGCAGAGACAAAAGTAGAGTTTGCGTTCCAATTGCCAGACCCTAGAACAAACTGCTCCCAATTTTCACAACAGCAGCTGGAAAGGAGAAGAGGAGCAAAGACTGAGCGTGCCAGGACAGAGCACCCAGCAAGTCCCTGAAAGCTGCCTACAGAGCTATTGTCCCAGCTCCTGTGGTAGCTGCTGCCCAGAGTGCAGTTCACCTACTTAACATCTTTGCCAAGCAAAACTTAAATTCCCCTGCTCCCTGGAGCACATGTGCAAGGCAGGAAGAGGCTGAACTTGAAAGGGGAGCCGTTTTGCTGCCTCAGATTAGCTCAAACTATGTGACAAGCTTTCCTCACTTCAAAACCAATGTTGTTAACCTTGAAATCTGCATTATTAATATTTCAACATGAGTCCCATCAGGAGCTGCCAAAAGAGCTCTCCTGGACTTGTGACGGCTCGTCCTGTTTGATTCTAATCATATATGAATGCATGAGTTAAGAAGACATCATTAAAAGTACATTAAGTTTAATTATGCTAGCAGCCGCAGACAGTGGGAGCATCAGCTTAATGCAGAATGCATAATTAGATCAGACCTAACCCATTAGATACATATTTGTTAAAGAAAATGTTCCTTGTCTATAAGTGTCACTACAAAGTGATCCGTAGGGTTTGGAGAAACAGCACCATTATCTGGGGACTACTGTCCCCCCTCCCCCCTCCCTGCCCATCACCCCTGTGCACGCTGCTGAGCCCTCGCTCCGCTCATTGCATATCCAGTTTTACAAAAGCACAGAAAAAACAGAGCAAGGAGACCCTGTGCCCTGGCAGCCAGGCCCTGGGGAGGTGCTCTAGTGGACCCAGATGCCCTTTGCAAGGACCTGGCACTGCGGAGCAGACTGTAGTGCTCACAGCCCTGGGCGGGGGGGGTGGCCTCACAACCCAGTTAGACCAGTGCAGCTGTGCCTGGGGATGGAAACGGGTGGTTCCAGCATGGCTGATGCCCTTTCACAGACTCCATCCGCTGTTGGCTGCAGGGTGGGTTAGGACAACTTTCCAAACTAAAAAGAAAAAGGCAAAAATAAACCAAAATAATAAAAGCAAAAGCATTTCATCTCCTTTTAGGGCTGGTCCAGCTCTCTCCACTAACACCAGGAGGGCAGCAGCTGGGGCCCACGGCTGCGGCAGCAGGGAAGGTGGCAAGTCCCTTTTCCCAGCAGCACGGTGTTACAAACCACCCACTGCACTGCTCTGCAAAGCCACTGCATTCGAGGGAAACCCCCATCACCGGTGGGCTTAAGCTAAGCCTTGTAATGAGCAGCCATGGGTTGCCACCCCCGTCTTGACCCCACAGCAGGGCTGCAGTGATAACTGGTACCAGAAACCCCTCACACCACTGAGCAGCACCACTGCAGTAGGGACAACATCTCCGATGCCTGAGCCTCCAGGTAACCAGGTTGCTGTGGCTTGGTGCTTCTCAGCTGGGATACATGGAATCCTGTAGCCATGTGCTTGTCCCATGGAGCAATTCCAGCATATCGCCCAGCCCAGCCCCTGTGGCAGTGGTCCCTGCTTGGCAGAGCATTTCCCAACTCCTGGGGCCAGCCCCAGAAGTGATGCACCTCACTGGCATGCTGCTAAACCACAGCGCCCATGGGTCTGCATGCTCACGGCCATCCTCCTTGCTGCAGAGAAGGGTGAAGTTACTACGAGCCTTTAACTGCCACAGGTTATGCACACCCATCATCCCACAGAGTAACTCAGCTCCGCTCTGGACGTGGAGAGGTGCTGTGCAAAGCTGAGCTCCCAGTCCTGTTTGAGGATGATTTCAGCTGATGTCTCCTCCAGCCTAGAGACAAAGTGGGCTGGAAAGGGGAAGAGGTCAAGGCCACCATGGGACACGTGCCTGGAAGCTGTGGGTGAGTGCAGGAGTAATTGAGGTTCAGGAGGGAACCCGAGAACCCCACACTCACTGGCACTCAGCACTGGCAGGAGACGCTTACACTTAACAGCCCAGTCGAGCCCTCTAACACCTGCCTAAGTGCTGAAAATTATTGCTATTAAAATATAATGACCTCTTGCTGCCTCTCCTCTGTGGAGCTGCGTAAGGGCTCTGTTAGGAAGCCACAGCACAGAGGCACAGCCCCACGGGCAGGGTTCAAACCTTTCTGAAGGTACCTGTTGCAGCCGAAGGCTGGCTCCAAATGGACCACAATTACTGGTTAGGCAATAACTGAGATTTCCAGGAAGTTTTCTGAATAAAGCTTCTGCTAACTTGGGTTTGGGGATGGCTTTTTGGTTTGGTTTGGTTTCTTTTTTTGAGAGAGAATCCCTACCAGTAAGCCCATTTTATCCGTATTTCATTTTCATCCTTGCCACCTCCATCCCATCTCCACCCCAGCCATGCAGGCAAGGGTGGCACGAGCAGGTTAAGCTGTGCCATGGGGTCCCGGAGGGGATGAGCTGGGGGTCCAGCAGCCTGGGGGGCTCCTTCTGCCCCACATTTTGCAATGCTGTGGGACACCAGCGCCATCCTGCCCACAGGGTCTTGCAAAGGGGGTTGGAGGAACACATGTCTGGCTGCTGGCCACAGTTTCTATGTTCTCTGTTTTTCAGGGTTTTTAACTGACAACGATCATCAGCATTTCTAATTTCAATCTAATAAACATAGGGAAAGACCGGATAAAGGCTGTCGTGATTTTCTTTCCCATTTCTGTGCTGAAGTGTATCTGTTTGCCAACAGCCATCAGAAGCCGGAGTCCTGGTCCAGCTGAGAAGCAGGAAAAGGCATGGCAAAGACTTGGGAAAACTTTCTTCCCCTAAGCTGTTGAATTATAGTGAATTGTACGTACCCTTAGCTGCTGATGTACTTTTTGGCTGGGAGATGTTTGGGGAGCTATCTGGAAACAATCTAACCTCCCAAGGCTTTTTAGAGGACTCATTGATCTTTCTAAATGGGCAGCAACTGACGTGTTCAAAGCGAGCACCCTGTGCGTAAGTGTTTGCACACGTGTCCATCTGTGTGTTATTTAAAAATAAAGCAGCAACCCCCCAAAAAATCAAAGATGAGCACAAAGAGCAGCTCTTTGGAAGAAAGAAATGTGAGGACCTTTATATCCTCACTATCAATTCCCTTAATGTGGTAATCCACATGGCAAGATGAAAGGGCAATCCAGGTCCTCTTAATTGTTCTTTCCAAAGAAAAACAACCAAACAATTGCATTCATTCAGCAATCAAAGGGAAATCTAAGTTAACCTCTTTGTGGCCGGTTTGCCCCAGCTGGCTGCTGACATTCCTGATGGGAGACAGGTTATAGCTGCAACCCTGGAAGCCACAAGCCATATTTTCCCAGGGACTCATAGGCAAATTTTAGGTTCTAAAAACCTTCTCTGTGACCCCACCAGACATCTGGCAGAATTCAGCAAGATGTCAAATATCTCTATCTACCCTGCAATATTTGACAGGATCCTGACACAGTGACATGACTGCAGGGTGATCAGCTCTTAGGTTTCATTTGAAGAAGTGTTTTCACTCTGGTGTAAGACAAATCTACCCACCCATCACAGACTATGTGTCATTTTTTTAGTACATTTGCTGATTATCCAAAGAGCACTAAGAGAGCCTGAACACTGCTGCAGTGACTCCTCGATCCTCTATCACACTAATGGGCACAGAAAGGGCTGCAAAGTCTCTTTCTGAAAAAAAAATGGAGGCACAGAAAGATTCCCACGAGATCAGTGATACACAAGAAGCCCAGGCAAAGGGACAAGGGACTGACCAGTCTCCTGACCTTCAGAGGGCTCCCCTCTTCTAAAGTCAGCAGATCACCACACTGAGACCATCCTGCCCAGTGCTCAATATTTCCAGAAACAGGGACATGCCCATGCTGCAAACCCTCATCCTTTTTAAAAAGATTTTGTGATGCCATGAGTTTGTGCCAGGTCAGAGAGGAAGGGAATAGCCTGAGGTTTGATGCAGTAAGGCAAGCAGAACTCCACTTCATCCTCCCTCCCTTCCTGTTATGTTTCCTGAAGGTACCAAAGTGTTAATTCAAGAAAGGTATTTTCAGGTTTAAGAGAAGCATAGCCCAGATGTAGCTTCATGGTAAATGCTCTGAGTCCAGCCTACTAGATCCTATAAGTAGCTAGGACTTCACGACAGCAGCACTACCTCCTTCCATGGGAATGGCTTTCCAGGGCAGGGGTTTCATCCCTGGTGTTCCCAGCATCGCCTGATGCCACACAGGGTACCACGCGTGGGCTACAGTGAGGTGTAAAGGTCTGTGCCTGGAGCTTGGTGAAGAAAGGGTTAACACCATACCCACCTATTAACTGCAAAGCTGGGCCCGACTGGGAGGAACTGGGAGATTACCAGGAGCTATAAAGGTGTGCTGGGAGGGCAGGGAGGGCTTTGCTGGGGGAGCTGGGCTAGGGCAGGAGCAGGAGGCATGGCTAGGATTTGGAAAGGGATGCAGCTGGCTGCCCTAATGCAGGAGCCTTCTGCAATCAACCACTGCACCCTCTCTTGGATCTGTGGAGCAGAGGGGAGAAAAGGCACTTTCTTGCTTTTAATACCACAGGTAGGATGGGACACTTTGTGCTACTTTCTGTCTGAGCTGGTCTCCAAGCAGATGTGCAGGAAAGAGCTCCCTTATCCTGGGATGTGGCTGATCCCTTTGATGTTCTTCAGCTGCTGACAGAGGCAGGAGGCTGCTGCTCAGGAAGGGAATGGGAGGGGGCTAAAAAGGGGTCAAGAGAGAGCTTCAGAGCTGCTGAATCCTGTGCCTGTGGCTTCACAGGAGACTGGTGCAAAGTGAGGGGGGTGACGTTAATGTTAAAGGGAATTGGGGCACAGCAAGGGAGAATCTCTGTACACTGAGCAAAGGCAAAACTCAGAAATGTGTGCCCTCAGGTGGTCTAACCCAACTGCTTTGCAGGCCAGGAAATACTTCTTGGCAACTGTAGTGCTGTATGCCAGGGAAAGCAAATACAGTCTGTCTCCAGGCCAGGGAGGAATAACCAAACTCATGCAAGCAGCCTGCAAAGGAGAAACAGCCCTGTATGCTTTCCCAAAGACAGAGCATGACAGACTGCTGTGATTTGCTTTGTTTGTCTGTTTTTCTCCTGAAGATGCTTGTCTTTCTAAGTGAGGGAGGTGTGGTAGGTTTAATGCAAATGAGCTTCACAAAAACATTTGATTTTGTGGGGGAGCTCATTAGCTAAAATGACGACTGTAAAAGAAGAGTTGTCAAAGTGAGACATCTAAAGAGAAGATAATGAGTTGTACTGCAAAGCATAACTGGGTAGAAGGAAAGGTACATATACAGTTTCTCTGACGGTTTTATCTTTCAACTAATGTTAATTCACATGAACTGAAAAACTTTGAATTTGTGGGATAAAAAGACAGGATGAAAAGCAGTGGTTCAACACCATGATTGAGGGGGAGACTGCAAGGCTATCTACTGCTAGAAAGAGCAGAGGAAGATCTGGGTATGCCTGCTGGTTACTGCGTGGATGTTTGCCACCAGTGGGATTGCATGCTACAGTCACCAAAATGAAATCAAGGGAAATAAAAAAAGGCAAACTGATTAAAGGGTCACAGCAAGAGAGTTCCAGCTGGGAGAACACTTTGGTGACACCAAAAAAGTTATGCTTAATCCTGGCCAGCCACCATCAAGAAAGCAGACCTAAAACTAGAATAACTGGGAATTCAGCTGTGCGGGAAATCCTTTCCAGCCTCATTTATTTTCCTGCCTACCAGCAGTATGGGGGGCACTGTTATCTAAAGGGCCTCTATCTATGAAATGTCTTCTCTGTGGTGTCCCAGGGGTTTGTAATCCTACTTGTGAAGTTACTGGGCTATGGACTTGCCAAGAGCAAGGGAATGTCCCCTCCCTGGGCTAGCTAGCCCCAAATTGTCTGCAAAAGGTTTTTAACCTGCCTGAGAAATGTCTCCTGAAATTTAAGCAAGGAGGAAAGCAAGATGGAGAAGGGGCCAAGGACACAGCGAGCTGGTAGACAGGAGAAACTGAGAGAGGGGAGGGTTGTAAAGCAGATGCTGGTGCATAGCGAGTAAGTTGTAATGAGCTGTGATGGAGCTCGTCCCCAGCCAGCCCGTGTGCAAGGTGCAGCAAGGCTGCGAGCGCAGCGCCGAGGGGCTGGGAGGGAGCGGAAAGCGCCGGGGCGCTCCGTAGGTGTTACTTTTCTGATTTAATAAGCTTCAGCTGCTCCCTGCGAACGTGCCGGCTCCCTTCGGAGGTGCCAGCTATGTAACTGGGGCATCTCTCTGGCCCCCGTTGTCAGCATCTCTTGAAGGTGAGAGAAAATTCGTACGAGCACCAGGTTTGCTGGCATTGAGAGGCACTGGGCTGAGAACAGCCCGCCTCGGAAATACTACCGAGCTGACACGTGGGGCTCCTCCTACGCTTGGCAGGGAGGCAGAGAGGGAAGGCTTAAAAGCATAATTTGTTCAGGAATAAAAAAGCAGCGTCTTTGTGCCAGTTGGCTTGGAGGCAGTGAGGTACAGCAGGGAAAACAAGGTTTTATTTGGTGGGTTTGACATCTCTCTGGTAGGGACTGGCTCATAGTTACTGCTTTTTGCCACTTCTAGGTAGATTGCATGTGAAAGAGTGGGTGGTTTCCTACGGTGCCCTGATATGTAGGTTGTGAAGCAGTAGGTTTTCAGTGAAGAGGTTCTGAAGAGCTGCAGGATGCCAGCAGTGAGGCTGGGGATGACCTTGTGGAGTGAGGCAGTGCCTCCTTTCTGCTCGGATCCAGTTTACCTGGGGTCCAGGTGCTGCACATCCCAAATGCACCCCCTGCCATGGTCACAAAGCCCTGAGCAATCCTTTGCCACCAGCAATGAAGGAGAGGAGATGCTCAAAGTGCAAGTTACCCTGGAATTATCTGGAGACCTGGGTGTTCCTCCATAGCTCAGGTCAGTGCTTGGACAACTTCTCAGGTTTTCCCTTTTCCACCCACTTCAGCAGAGAAAACATCCCAAGGTTTTTCCCTGACACTGTAAGAATGTGGAGACTTGTCACCCCGGGTGATGGAGAGGGCAAGCCCAGCTCACGAGGGACATGGTGGTGCAGAAGCCACAGTGGTTCCCTCTGCAATCAGCACCTGCTGGGCAACAGAAGGGCCAAAATCACTTGGGCCTTAAAAGCCATGGAAGATCTGTCTTATGATGGGTTTTTTATTTCACTGCCTGATTGCTTTGCCCTCCTGTCCTCTGTTCTTTGTCACGTGTAAACACATTTCAAGGAAAAATGAATTCCCAAGGTCCCAGATCCCACCATGTATCCATAAACAGTTGTTTTGGTAAGCATTGCAAAGGGCAGGGGATCCAGATGGCTGGTGAATATTGCACTAATTCAGTTTTCACATGCAGCAAAAGCGCTCCCAAAGGAACAGAGGAGGAGGAAGATCTTGTCATGTCTCACCACTTGTTTAGAAACCAACTTCGGGTCCCGTCAGTGCCAAAGTCCCAGGACACATCTTCTCGTTCTGATTTATAGCTACAGCCACGGAGAGCTTTCTCTTGCAAGCTAAAAGCAGCTGAGAGGGGAACTTCAGAAAAGACGAAGGAAGGTGAGCTGCTCCAGCTCATGAGGTGCCGCAGACACTGCCTGCCGCCGCCTTGTGTGGCAAGGGCCAAATGATCGGGATAATTGTTCTCCCAGCTCTCCCAGCAATTCACTGACTATGTACATTTAGGTTTCAATTAATTTGCTGGCTCTAAATGAACTACCTCCTATTGCTTTCAGCAGTCAAGCCTTGTTAATTGAAAATAGCATTTATCTTATCTCTAGGAGAAGGCTGGACAAAAGTAGGGCGACAAAATCCAGTATGAAGGTAGCACCAAGTGAAAGGAGAGGGAAAATGAAGGCAAGGGAGGAGAGCAGCCAAGGGAAAAAGTTCAGGCTTTTTTTTTTTTTTTTTTTTCCTCAATGGCTTTAGTGCTTTCAGGCTCTCCTGATTTGGAAGGTGTTGTGTTTTTTTCACCTGGACTTGTGTGATCCCACTTCCAGTGCATGTCAGCAGGGCTATGTGTGCTTGGGGGAGCACTGGTTGGTGCTGCAAGGGCTCGTGAACAGGGGCTTTAGCCTCACTGCTCCCTCCAATATCTCAGTGCTGGCAGAGGCCACTGGAGCACAGGATGAGTAGCTTGCACCTGGGCAAACCAGAGCACAAGCAGTTGCATTCAATGCATTTCCTTGGGTGCTGAGTGGACCCCAAGTAGTTGTTCATCCCAGCTTTCTTTTCACAGAGGTAGCCATGCTCCTGGAGAAACAGAGGCTGCAACATCAAAAGTGTCTTGAAAACGGAACAACCCCAGGAGTCCACCTCCTACTCCATTTCCCAAGGAAAGTCCTTTAAAAAGATTGCCAGCCATGCTGTATTGTTTGAAGAATGATCCCAGTTCCTTACCTTTAAATTGAGTTGCAAAGTAAGTCCTTCAGACATGAGATCTAGCACAGGTTTGGGTTTCGTTTTTTCTCTTTCTTGGTCTGATTACTTAACCCCCCTTTGTGAGTTTCCCACCAACTGAACCTAATGTTATCTCATACACACACACACACACACAGTCGTCATCTCATTAAAGGGAAAGCAGAGAAACTGACTTTAATAAATTTTAACACGCTGCGTGAAAAAATCTGACAATTAAAGCTTCCTGCCCCCAGACCTTTGAAAAAGACACGTGGTAAATCCCCTTCAGTCTTTAAAGTGCGGCTCATCCTTTGATAGTGGCATGTGGTGGTAGGAGAGGAGGCAGGGGAAGGAAAGAAATAGGAGCATCAGGATTTAAAGACACTGACAGACAAAAGATGACCCTCCGTTTTTCACCCTCCTTCCAGAAACTGAGGAGAGAACGAGCATCATTAGAAGGAGACTGATAAGCCCGGCTCACTCTGGAGGGAAGGGTGTGGGGAGGGAGGCAGGATGGAGGTGGGTCCAACCAGGCATCACTGGGCATACTTCATTACAGAGGGGTGCTCAGTGAACGGCATTTACCCTCCAAGTACAGCTCTGTGATGATTTTTGTTGCTGCTGCTGCAAGCAGGTGGATACCAAGCAAGGCCATGGACCAGGCTGGCTGGTCCTCTGTAAACCTTGTGGGAAAGCATCCTAGAGATAAATTCATCATCAGGATAAATTCATCCTGGTCACTACTCATTGATGACAACCACTCCTAGTATTGTCTTTCTGGAGAAATGGTTTGGTTTTTTTTTTTATGGACAGGGAGAAACAGGTTTATTTTATCACTGTTGAAGCTAGGACGGTGGGAAGGAGTTGTACTCAGCAGGTGTTCAACTTTCCTGTAATGAGATGGGAGCCTCTCAGGGTATCTTGGTCCTCCTACCACCTTCTGAAACCTTGAGCAGGTTTTCTGATCTCTCAATCACCTGCGATTCCTGATCAGTTGTACAACAGAGATGACGATCTTCATTCCCATTCCCTTATGGCTCATGTCAAAAGTGCATAAAGGAGCACAAACCTCTTGGAAGAAAGGCACAAAGTATCTTTTTTTTTTTTTTTTTTTATGACTTAGACTCTGATATCCCTTATTTGGGGCCTAAAAGCTTTCTCTTTTTTCATTCCACTTACCTGATTCTTCAGATGGCAAGATATGGTGAATGAAGGAGATTTTACAAGAGAAATCACTGATTTTGTGCACAGACAGATGAAATACAAGCAGTGAGGAACTGATGATAGACAGGAACTCATTAGTGTGAAAACCCTCAGGTGCCTTGTAAGGTTTCTCCTCCGAGTCTGCTGAAGTGATAACACCACTGGAGGTGGCTTTTCCAGAAAAGGAATATCCAGCCAGGGACTGTCGGTTTGATTGGATTGCAATGAAGCTTCATATCATGCCTGAAACACAATCTGTGGAGCCAACAAAAGTTTGCCAGAAGACAAGAACAGGACAGGAGACTGTGGTGCAGCTTGGCTTTAGCCTAGTATGAGAGCCAGGGGAGGTGAGCTGCAAGCTGCAAATGGAGAATATAGTAGGTGGAAAGACATGAGGAATTTGCTGTGGGTAGGCTGAGGAACCCAAAATGATGCAGAGCAATTTTAAAAAAAAGAGAGCTTAAAGTAGGTGCTGGATAGGTAACTGGGAGAGCGTTGCCTCTTCTCCTCCAGAGGGAAGGAAAGCTGGTCACCCTCCACCGACATTGCTTGGTAGCCACATGAAGGGGCACTACTGCCTCTGCTTGCCTCTGTGGAGCACAGAAATGCTACAGGAAGACTTTTGCATTGAGAGCTGTTGATCCAGCCTTCTTGGAGTACCCAGACTTCTCCTCCCATCTTTATATAGTTCCTGTGACCATTCCTTCCATCCCCATCTTTCTTATCACATGTTTCCCTGCCTGGAGAGATGATGTAGTAGATGATGTAGTCACTGGGGTAGGCTGTGCTCCTGTGTCAAGAGAAGAGGTCTCCTGGGTGGTCCCTGGTGTGATGGGCACACAGGCATCTCACCTGCTCTCCCGGTGGTGTTCCCTGCCAGATCTCTAGTTCTCTCCTTGCCACCTAGTGTCCGCTTGTGTTTAGGATTCTGATTTATCCCTAAGATTCAAGTAATATTTGCGCCTTTTGGTGTTTAGGGAAGATATTCCTTTTATTCAGTTGCCTTTGTTGATGCTGAGGTCAAAGAGGACAGACTATTTTTGCTGACACCAGCCCCGTTCCATGTGCTTGCAGAGGCAAAGCGCTGTGCGTGTGTGTTTGTGAAGGGGGTGAGAGGGCACATTTCTCCAGCGGGATCTTTGAGCCCTTGCAAAAACAGAGAACACAGCTGCCCTGCAGCCCAGACCCACCCAAAGCTTGTGCAAACCAGTCAGCTGCCGTGTCCCAGCCACCAGCTGCACTGGGAACAAAGCCCAGGAGAGGAGCCCACACAGGGCAGCATAATGCACTCCCCCCTCTCCATCTAACCCCAGCCCCTCGCACCCCATTGGTGACCCCCATTCCCAGCACTGCCCAGCAAATGCTGCCCTGCGGCAGCAGCTCACCCAAGGAGGATGAAGCCAGGAGGGTCCCTGCCTGCTTGGTGGCTGTTGCTGGGTGGCCTGGGCCTTTCCTATGCCAAAAAAAAAATATTTTGGGGAAAGCTTTTGTCCTGGCTTTGTGATTTCAGCAGTTATTTGTCAGTCTGTGTTAGCAGATGGGAGGGGATGCCCAGCACTGGCTGCACCATGTCCTGTGCTGTCATTCCCTTTGGCATCAGACCCAGATAAGTGGTCCAAGCACCTCAGGTCTCCTGTCCTCCAACCCAAAGGAGCAAGCCTTTCCTTATCAGGGAAGAATAGTCTGTGGGCCTTTCATCACAACGACAGGCCCTGCTCTGGCCCCCAGGACTCCAGTTCTTCTGTGACTACAGCAGTGTTTGATTTCCAAGGCAATTTAGTTTTGGGCAAAAAGCAATCTCGGCACCCCTGGCTGCTGCCTGCTGCCGCCCGCCTGCAGCACCCCAGGTCAGAGCAGCCGCTCTGCTCATCAGCGGCTGGGGGCAAACGCGCCTGGGAGCCCCAGGCAGGCACACCAGCCAGGGGCTGCGGGAAGCCGAGGTGTTTGATGTTTGACTTATTTATTTATTTAGCAGCCAGTGTCTCTGCAAGAGTCCCTTTCTGCAGAGGAGCGATAAGCTGCTCTTGGCTTCTGCTTGCCCACCCCTGCTGGCTCCATTTCTGCCAGGCACCATCTCATTAGCATGAACCAAAAAGTCCCTGCTTAGATCTCTGCCAGGCTGCCCTCCCTGCCCTGCCTCTGAAACTGCCAGCGTGTCATGGAAACAGCCAGCTGAGCTGCCAGGCTCAGCAGCGTGTGCAAGGGAGAGGGACGAGGGATGAGGGATGGCTCCAGAGATGCCCCAGGAAACCACAAGACAGAGATGCAGCTCCAGAACTAGATCTCCATTGCCCTTCTCACAGCTGGGCTGGGTATGGTGTGGTATACAAGGCAATTTAAATACGTGTAATTAAGTCAATCTGCTTGCACAGTGTTGATTTGCAGCTAAAGGTCAATAATACATGTCTGAGGCTGCACTGGAGTGGCTGAGGGCTGAGCCCAACAAGCCCTGTGCTTGGACTCCTTCCCCCACATCACAGGTGGGAGCAATTCTCTCGACACAGACTCTGTGCGGGGACTTGTACTTCTGTGCAGGGGCTTGTACCTCTCCATGTGGGTGCAGCTCATCCCCAGGTGTGCCCAGCTCCTGTCCTGCTATGCGCTCCTGCCCACCGCTGCTCACAGTGCCCCTGGTCACCACGCTGCTCCACCCCACACTAAAACCTCATCGCTCTGCTGGGGTTTGGGCAGAGCTCTACCAGGTGATGCTCCCGCATCCCACACATCCAGTTGTTCCAAGCTGTAATGCCCCCGGCCATCCCACTCCTCCTCCCAGCCCACTGCAGCTGAGCAGCCAGGAAGGGGAGACACGCTGCTGGAGAGGATCAGATCATTTTAAAAAGGAATTGGTATGTGCTTCCCACCACAGCATCAGGCTCGGTGTGCCACAAGCTGAGGAGAAGGGGAAAGCTGTATATCCAGCGGAACCTAGCAGGGCAGGAGGATGCTGTTGCCCAGGCAACGGTTTTGTTTTTCTCACCAAATACAAGCCAGGCGAGTTACGGCAGAGCCTTTCCCATGGGCCAGGCCAACACTGAGAGGACATTTGTTAACATGCATGGGCTAGTTGCTTGCAGGTGCTAAGCGTGGGGATGCTGGAGGTACAGAAACATCGCTCCAGTCACTGAATTAACAGACACCCTCTCATGTAATCAGGAGCTCGTGGCTGCATGCACAAGCCCTGTGCTGGCAGTAACTGGGCTCCCATCCCAGCTTGGCCATGGATCTGCTGGTCAGTGCTGGGCAAACGGTCCCGCTTTCACAGAGCCTGGGAGCAGTGCATTGGAAAGGGCTGGAGAGGACACAGCTCCTCCTCAGAGAGCTATAATTAATAGTTGGAAGCTGCTAGCTGCTCTGGCAATGCCAAGCTATCCACATTGTGCCTGTGCCATTCACATCTCTCTCTTGCTTTGCGGGGGATATTTATTATTATCTTTATTAATTACATACTGCAGTGGACTTAAAATAGGGAGGAGGGGGAAGGAATGACCAGTGCTTTCCCACCATAGAAAAACAAAGCATTACATTTTGTACTTGTATCTTTCATTTCACAAAGTGTGAGATGCATTACTAATTGCACAATTATTTTGTTCCATGGCACTTGCAAAACAGAACTTGGAGTGCTTTCAGCAAATTCTGGTGTTGAGGAAATAATGACTTGATTTTTTAAAAAAGTGCTAAATTAAGTGCTCTTCCTTTATAAGAAATATTTCTTGGGCTTCTAGGATATTTCTTCCCTAACCTTTTTAAGATAGAAGAAGCAAAGCTTTGCTGCATTAGTAATATGCTGGAGTCAGCGTGAACCCTGAGAAAAGGAAGGGGATGAGTAGGGACCGCTCCCTGCCCACCTCCCCTCCCAACCCCATCGTGGCATTTGAGCCCCTTTCTGGCAGGGGGCTGAGCTGCAGCAAGTCACTTGCTTCCTCCTGAAGGCCAGATGACACCTTACATGCAAAATTCATTCCATGCCCTACAGAGGTGCCAACACACATCACACATGCATAGCGCTGGAGCAGCTCCTGCTCCCGGAGGACAGTGGGGTGGTAGAAGTGCTCCAGCAGTGAGGCCCAAAGCTTGTGCAGTGGGAAGAGAGGGGCAATGTGTGTTTGCACTCAGGGAGAGGGGCAGCGGTGAAGCTGGAACGCAGCAGACGAGTTCCTTTCACAAGGTGTGCACAGACTGCAATATGCCAATACTCCCAGGGAGGTGGATTTTGCAGGTCTTTAAATTTGGAGGTGCCAAAAGTTCTCCTGAGGCAAGAGGTGGGATAGCCCCATCTCTGCAGTGCTGGGCTGCCACGTGTCCTTCCATGGCTGCTCTGTGTAAGTCCACCCTGCCTCCCTCTCCCACCACAACTCGGCCAGCCAAACTCAATTTAATACAACTACAAAATGAATGACATTGAAAATAGCTCTATGGGCTTTTTTCGGTGTGTTTCTCTCTTGCCACTTTCCCACCAGTACCACCACACATTAAAAATCCAGTCGCTGGGCCAGACCCCAGTCTTTCTTCCAGCTCTGCCCTGGGCTGAGAGTGCGCCTGGCAGCATGCAAGAGCAGCATGGACAAGGGCAATCTTGCTCAGCTCAGCAGGTAAGCACAGATGTTTGGAACACTAACCTCTTCAAAACCAGAAGAAAAATAAGTCTGTTTCTGTGAGATTGATCTGCTGGCACCGACAGAGCGATCAGCTGGACTTCTAGGAGAGCAGCAACAAACAGCAAATTAGAAGGTGTCAGCCAGCTGAGATTTCAGACAAATTAGAGAACGAAATGGCAATGTCACTGCGCTGTGCCTTTCAGCAGCTGCTGGCTAGGCTAAGCCAGCTCCTTGCTTTCCTGCAAGCCAGCCCCTGACTCCGCTGCAGTGGCCGGTGGCCGTGTGTTAAGGCAAGGGAGCTGGTGGCCAGGTGGGAGCTGCCGCCAGAGCACCCCGTGGGGATGCTGCACCCACTCCCTGCAGCGCTGGGCTCCAGCAGCCACCGGGCACCTTCAAGCCGAGCTGTTCCTGCCACCAGCCAAAACTTCACCTTCCTGTCAATTACCTATATTAAAGAAAGCGTGAAGCTCTTTCTGCTTGTCTTAGGGGGCCTTGAAATACAGCTACCCAAACCCCAAGATGCCCGTGCCCCATGTGCAGGAGTGCTGGGCAGGCTCTGCGAGGTGCTTTGACCAGCATGAGCACAGGTGCTGAATCACCGTCCTGCTACAGCCCACTTTGGATGTGGAACTCCTGCATCCGTGACGCAGCATCGCTGTTAACTTGTGCAGCCCAAAGGTAGATCTGGATTTTCCTTAGTGCCCCCCAATTCCACCTAACTGTGATGCTTTAAAATCTCTCTCTTCTTCTGACAGTAAGATATTCCTCGCTGTGCAGCTGAAGAAGAAAGTGAAGTTGTGGTCAGAAACAACCATTCCCATGGGAGGTCAGTGGGTCAAACAACCTGAGTTGCCTTCACAGACTGTGCCAGTCTGGTGAGAGATGTTTCCACCAACGCACAGTATCTCAGTAACCGTTAGGTGCCCTAAGGAGGATCTGAGCACCCCACAGAAACTCTGCCTTTATCCCCAAATGCTGACCTACCACATACTTTAAACTCTGATCTCAAGGGAATGATGCTCCCAATGCTTTCATCCACCAAATCCGACACTGCTCCAAATGAGATGGATAATTAAACACCTCTGCTGATCCTGAAATCCTTTAGAATAAAAAATCCCAGATTACAACAGCACAGAAGACATCACCAAAGGAGTACAGGTTGACAGCTAAATTCCGTTCAGGTAAAAGCACTTACGTGTGTGGTTTCATCTTCTTCTGAAGTCACAGAATTTTTAAGAATTTTTTGCCCTTGGTTCTAAGGAGACAAAACTTCTCCTGACAGTTTTGAATTTAGATTTATGAAGTCTACTTTCACTCCTTCTCCCATTCCTGTTGAATAAAGGCAAACACTTGCCATTTTCTCCTGCAGCTTTTATCATGGAAATCAATTCTCCTTTTTGGCTGAAATGTCTGGAGCGAGTTAAACTACCCCCAAGAAATTATTGGAATAGCTGGATGTGCGAGACACACAGAACGAAAAGCCTGCAAACAAAATGGGGGATGGAGAATGCTTTCAAGTGCTTTATAATTACTAAGTCTTTTTTTTTTTTTAATCCTGTTTACATTTAACTTTGCACATTAAATTCATAACTGTGGTGTGCAACCAGGTGCAGTAGCAATATACAAAATCTGATTAAGAGGAGCAAATGAAGAAGATGGGAGGATTTGGGATGGGAAAGGAGGGGCGTTGTGATGGAATTAGCACCGGCTGATTTTCAACCTTTCTAACAATAAATTGCTTGTCAAGAAACTCAACGGGGACCAACTACCGTCAGTTAACTATGCACTTGAGAAAAATAATTGGAATGCAAAATGCAATGGCTCACAGCAATCTCCAAAATGTCCTGGCTCCTTGGGTTTCCGTCCAGTGGGCTCTGCCTTGCTGCAGCTTGGCATCTTCAAGGCCCTTTCTGCTCCTCTCTTTCACTCGCTGATGCTAATTGTTATGTTTTTTTACAAATCCTTGTTCAAACTTAAATAAAAAGGAGTCTTGGGCAGTCTGGCTGGATTGAACTCTTATGTCTGCATCTTTTCAGCCCTGCCAGTGATGATCAAAATAAAAGTTACATTTTAACCAGGTTTGCTATTAGAACAAAACAAGGATCAACTAATTACTGATCTCACTTAGGGAAGTCTCCCAGCTAACACTGGTGCTTAAGCATTATTGGCCACTTCATATTAATAGCTGTAGAAGTGAAAGTTAAGTATCAGCATCCTTCTTACACAGAGGCAGAAGTCGCAGACCCAGTGAGAAGTGAGTTGTTAAGATTGCTCAAAAAAAAATGTGCCAAACCAGAAATTTAATCTCCACCTGGGGTTTATTTCAAATTCTCATCGCTGCCACAGAAATAGAAGGACCCATACAGAGAAAAACAACAGAGATGTGGGTATACTTCAGAATTTATATTTCTATTGTTTTCCTATGGTCAATAGGTACACCTGCTCCCATGGGCCGGGCTGCATCCTGCACGCTCCTCTGAACAGCAAGTCACCAGAGCCCTCCTTGGATCCCAGCACCGCTCACCTTCGGAAAGGGAGGTAAGGTGCCAAAATCCAAGGCTGAATCCAGGTTAAAAAATGCTGTCAGGGATGCGGTGAAACCTCCAGCCCCAGGTATCTGGATGTAACAGCGGCTGGGCAGATGAGTTATACTGAGTCGATCAAAGGTTCTCGAAATCTCAGTGGCAAGTTCTGCCGAGCATCCCTGGGTCAACCTGAATGCATCACCCCGTTCCCAGCAAAACTCTGGAGACTCTCAGACTGGGCAAAGGCACTGGAGCTGGAACGCACCACAGCAGGACCCTGTGCCCCCCCAAAACCCACACCTGCAAACCCAGGGCTGAGACAGCCCAGGCTGCCCACTAGCCCCAAGAAATCCAAGCCCAGTGTAGCACACCCCCAGAATCCCGGCCAGACTGAGCCTGCTCAGAAGCGGGATCTTTTCCATCACATGAGAAAACACCTCCTGCAGAAAACAGAGGAATGAGAGCTGATCTCTGAGCTATGTCATCTCCCTGTGCTGCCTTCAGCTCACTGTTATCGTGGAGCTGCTGAGGGACTCTGACCTTTGTAGGAAATGTTAAATCGTTGTGGCTTTCATATTGTTTAATATTCCTCATTGATTAGTTTCCATCTCCCTGAAGGCAAGAGGATTTGACTGAGAGCCAGAGCTCAGCAGTACCCGATGCTGTGGGTGGTATTGAGCTTTTGAGAGAGAAAAAGCTGACAAAATAAAATGCAGCAAATGACTTTCAAAAATAAAGACAAGAAAACTAATAACTTTCAGAATGGATGTTTTTCCTGACCTGGGCTAAAATCCCACTACCGTTTCCATAAAGCTTTAACTCCCAGAGACAGACAAACATTGACAGCTTATTTCAGCTCCCAGCCATGGGTTTCATTTGTTGCAGCTATAGAAATGTCATCTGGGCCTGGGTTTTGGTGGGGTTTTTTTGCCAAGAATTGTCTGTATTTGCTGTGCCCACCCAAGAGTAGGCTTGTGGGTGCAGCAGCCGTGTGTGTGTCCTCGCCAGTGATCTGGGGCGCCTGCGGCAGGGTTCTGGGTGCTGCCTCCCCACCTCGTCATCCTCTGGTGGACAGGGCTTCCAAGTCCAGCCTCAAGCAGGCAGGAGGAGGAAGAGCCGCCCGTTCTGCTGGCGCAGGCGGAGCTGCTGCCAGGGAAAAAGCCAGCAGAAGTAGCACACAGAGATCAGGGGAGGTAGTTTTTCATGGGGTGGGGGCCAAGCGCAGCTCCCAGCAGGGTGTCCTGCTTCTCCAGGCTCCGAGCACCCATCCTCGCATAAGTCCACCCCTGTGCCATACACGCTGAATGAAGCAGTGCCACTGAGTAAGGTGGGGACCTGTCATTATAGCCTGTTTAACTGCCTCAAAGCTCGTTTTGAGGAACCATAAGCAGTAATCTCCCTCCTAATAGAATAGCCAAGAATAGCCATGTCGAGGCAGATCTTGCTACTTGATTAATCTCATTTCAGCCCCAGCCTCCCTCTCCCGAAGCTTCTCCACAAAGCCCTGACTTGCCTCTTTCCACTGAGTCATGCACAGCACAGATCCCTCCACTCCCAGGCTCTTTCTTCAGTCTCATGATATTTTTAAAGCCTGGATTGGTTCTTTTTCTCCCCGTGTCCAGCCAAGTATATGATGGGATCTGGTTTACGAAGCCAGGTTTTGCATCTCCTGCCAGGAATCCCAGTAACAGCCTCCGAAGGGGATCTGGTGCTCAGCACATCCCATGCCATAGCCTTTGGCATCGGCAGAGCTGGAGCCCCATTGCAGCAGCCGGTGCGGGGAAACCCCCCGCTCTCTTCTGCCCAGCCATTCCCTCCCTGGTGTCCCAAGATTCCAGGGTCTCCAGCATTTTCAAATGGCTGTTACACCTCCCCAAACAGCCTCCCCCCTGCTCCCCCTACCCGCCCTCACCCCTGCTATGGTTCATTAACAGGGACCTCCCGCCCACAAGGCTGCAAAACCACTGCCCTTGTTCTGCCAACAAATACCAGAGACGTGGAGAGAAAAAAGAGGAAAACCAAGAACCAAGAGGAAAACATAGACCTGAAGAGCGGTCATTGCTTTTGTTGTTTTAAGGGTTTTGTGCTATCCCATGTCAGCTTAGGCTGGGTCAATATAATAATAGCAGTAGATAATGGTGAAATACCAGGTATTAAGAAGTAGCTTAGAATTAATCTCAACCTTATTTATTTATTTCTAAGTACAGCAGTGCACCTCCTAGCTCCCTTATCTTTTTGGGTGCACCTGGAATTGTGAAAGCTTTAAACTTGCAAATCCAAAGCTTAAACGAGGTAAACAGTTTTGCTTCAAACACTCCAGAATGGGGACGGGGAAGAAAAATCATGCTCTGTATTTTGCCTTTGGATTTATTGGGTGTGCAGAAGAGGAAGGTTTGGAGGAGCTTATGGGTTTGTATTTGTACAGGAGCTGAAAAGCTTGTGCCTGCTTAGCAGCCTTCATTGCACTGCACGCGGTAAGGAGAGAGCTGCCCATCCTGCATGCCAGCGTGAGCCCCAGCACTGCCAGGCCAGCCATCCTGCTGCAACATGGGCACTAGGGATGGATTTCCCCCAACTCTACTCAATGTCTTTAAAAACTGCTTTTTAAGCATCTCTTTACCCATCTTAGAATAAAACTTGCCTTCCTCCTACTGCAGTTATTTGTGGAAGTTTTATAAAAGTGTCCAGAAAGTAGAATAATTTTCTCCTTTCACTCCTGGGCCCTTCAAAATCCTAAAATAAAATGTAACCATCCTCCTAAAAAAACAGTAGTGATGTCAGTGTATCTGAGTGATGTCAGGAGTGGTCACGGAGACAGCCCAGTAACTAACCCTGAAGGATCCCCACGGGTCTCTGCCCCAGAGGAGCCTGCAAGCGGCAGAGCGGGAGCTGTGCCCTGCCAGCGGCGATGGAGGTGGCTGTCAGCGGAGGATGCTTTTTTCCAGGGCAGATTTTCATCCCCCCACTAAGAAGCTCTGACAGCACACACCAGCTGAAACCAGGGGTTTGCATCAGCCTGACAACACTGCCTGCATCCCTTGCTGTGGAAATACATTTCAGCTGCACCATCTCTCTGATATAAATATGTTTTCCAATCCATTGGGAGCACAACAGACTGATTCTGTTGGCAGTGGGGCATTTCCCACTGCTTAGGGCTGCCCACCATGGGATGTTGTAACTCCCCAGTCTGAGCTGGGACCTAGAAACAAAGAACGGGAATTTCCAGCATTTGGCACGCATCATGCCTGGCTCCTCAAGGTTTAACTTTTGACCAGGATCTTGCAAAGTCTGTAGAGTTGTAAAGAGGATTTGTGCTATACAGTCCATCTTTTAGCTATTTGCAGGAAAACAGGGCACTGCATGTAAGAAAAATAAGAGCTGCAGCAGCAATTCACTAACCCATGAATAAAATTTGATGAGGACATGCCTCCACTCAGTCCTGGCTACTTTTTCTGTTTACACCACACTCCCCAAAGTACCTGGTGGCTGGTCATGAACAGCGAGCATACCTGCCCAGAGGACAGAGCTCAGGTGGGCTTGAGTTTGGTGGGAGTGAGAAACCTCAAAGTAGGGTTTTTTAAGGGTAAACCCCCTGGTTTTAAGGTAATTTTTGAACTTCAAGAGCATATTAATGTGCCAGCAAAGTCAGATCCATTTCCCAGCTTTTCTTCAGGAAGAAAGGACAGGGGTCCACATACTTTCTGCAGGCTCAAAAAGCAAGAAGCCAGAGAGGGCTTGCAATCTATTCATATTAATTATATTTCTTTCCAGACTTGACTTTTACAGCAGTCTTCAGTTTGAGCTCCTCATTTTTCAGTGTTTGGGGCTAGCTGGCAGGTTTTCAGTTTCCATCAGTGGTGTAAAGAGGATGGTTATCCCCAAGTGCCTGAGAGTGCCCAGAAGAGCCAGGGGAAGTCTGGAGGAGGGAGCAGGATGGCGCTGTCCTTGCAGCCGAGAGAATGAAGAGGGACAGCTGCACCACAATGCAGCCCTACCTGCTGCTTTTCAGTAACCACCCAACGTAACTTTTCCCCCCACCCCCCTCTCCTTTTTCACTATGAAGATTTATGGGGAGGAAGGTGCCCAGCTGCATCTGAGTGCAATAAACCTCTCGTGGCTGGTAAAAACCGATGAGCTATTCTTCCAGCTTGTTAGCAGTCAGGAAGATGGAAGGAAGTGGGAGGAATCCAGAGGGTGAGGTTTTCTAATGCCTCACTCGTCACTGCCGAACCTAGCGCTATTTATGGTGCAATTATCACCGCGGACAGACTCCTTTATCATCCAGCCAATATTCTGAGTAGAAATCCTATTGCAGCCCAGCCACTCCATATATCATCGGGACGCAGGCGATGGCCAGGTGAAGAGGTTCGCTTGTGGAGAACTCATCTGCCAGCCGCTGCTTGTCCCTGGCATCCCTGCCCACCCTGTATTTACGACCAGGGAGGAGGCTGCCATCCTTCTGCCCTCGCAGCAGTGCCCAGCACAGCGGGAGGAGGTGAGGACAGTGCAGGGCTGCTCTGCACAGCAATGCCAATGGGGGGTTCCTGCAGGAATCTTTTCCTGTTGGGGCACGAGGGATGGGATTTTTTTACTAGTAACACATATACAAGCCAGCACCAAACCTGCTGGACTGTGGATGGCTGAGGGCAGCAGGGAAGGGAGAGGAATCTGCATGGAAGTGGCAGGAGCTGTGTTTTGAACCCCCTGTGGTTTTGTAAATGAGCCACAAGGCAGAAGACAGGGAGCCAAGCTCCTTATGCCCTGGTCATGTCTCTGAAGAGCAGGTTCCCTGCGCCTCTAAGTACCCCCCACAGCTCTGGTCCACCCTCCTCACCCCCTGCCTGGCCCTATTGCCTGAGCCAGTGCTGCAAGCACCATCCTCAAGGAGTCACCTTTGGGGGTCAGCCCAGCTCTGCAGACCAAAATTTGGAATTTTTTTTTTTTCCTCATCCCAAAATTCCTTTTTCTCTAAGGGAGGAAACTACACCTTTCTCCTTACTTTGTGCTCAAATCTCTCCCAAACTTTGGCTGCACTTCTTCATGGGGCTAGAGGGTCTTGGAACAAACTCCTGCAATGCCTAGTCCTCTGGCTGGTTTGGGACAAGACCAGAGCAGACTGACTCATGAGCACCACCAGTGAAGCCAGGTTTCCTTTTAAATACCTATCTGGAAAGAGTGTGGTGTAGATTTTCTGGTGTCTAAAAAGGGTTGAGCATCCCCTTCTGTAGGGGAACGAAGGCAATGAGTTGATTGACACTGATAATATGCAGCTGTGGCCTTGCTTTGACGATGTGCAGCTGTGACCCTACAGCAAAATGGTTAAATAGCTCCGAGGGGTGTGACAGAGGAGGTTTTGGCTGAAGAAGGGAACCAGAATGAAGCAGAGACAAGGCGGAGTGTGGTCTGGCCTCTGGAGGATGAAGAACCAGTATGGACGGTAGAGTTTGACCAATGGTAAAGCTTTTTGATGCTTATTATTTTATTTGCGTTGCATTACTTCCTGACTGCTGTAACACAAATTGTAACACCCTTCTCCTCCTCACTGGCAGATGCATTTCTTTCCTCTACTTCATTGCCTGTTTTCACAGACCCCGTCAGCACCTCAGTATATGTGGAAACCTCTTCCCCTGTGTCAAACGTGGGTGGTACTGGGCAGCTGCTAGTGGGAACAAGTAAGAAAGCACGCAAGGCTGCTGAGTCACATAGCCTAATTTTCCTGGAGAATCGGACTAAATTCCCACCCACGTCACTGTTTCCACTGCCAGGGCAGAGCTGAGATGCGCCCTGGTCTCCACTCAACCATCTCCCCTTTATCTTTCATTGCACGGAGCTGGGCTGCATTTATTAAGAGATGAGCCTTAACACTTGCAAAAGGAGTGAAATTCTTGAGGCACTGGAGCTAAAATAACCATTGCTTGCACTGCCTGTTTACCTTCTAATTGTGACTGACTCCTGCCTTTTCACGTTCCTGGTGCTTGAAAAGGGAAGAACAGATCTAGGCAATGTAATTTAATACACCAAACATACCGGCTTAATTGCAATCCCCATAAGCCGGCCACACAAAACTCTAAACAAATTCGATTAATTTATTTCAATTTGCACAAGTCTCCCTCTCAGACTGTAATTAATGGAGGGAAACAATTAAGGTAAACACAGCACAGCTGAGAGAGCTGTCCTTGCTAAAAGTCACATTTTATTTTAATAATGCTGTATTTATAGAAGTTCCACACTTTTAACAAGTTTCCCATTTCCTCAATGTTTAATCGCTCCTGTAAATATTTTGCCTGGGCTGAAACAGTTTTGTGAAATCAGAAATCAACGGGGAGGGCACGAGGCAGGGAGAGGCTGGTGGGGGCTCAGGGTGGACATGGCTGTGGGCAAAGGCTCAGGCAAGGGGGTCGTATCGGACCCCATATAGCCTCCCTCTCTCCACCAAAGCAGCGATGGCTGGCTTTGCTGAGGCTTGCTTCCACTGGGTTGTGGTGCCTTACGCTGAGCGGCACCTCACCAAGCTGGTGCCAGTGGTTCCCAGTAGCTGCAGTAAATGCCTTCCCCCTTACAGTCCTACACATCTGGAATGAAGCCAGTGGGTGTTCATTAAGGCTTTGATAGCCTCCAAGAGAGCCATTAGCATCAGTGATGGCTCTGCCATACTGTGCCTTCCAGGGATGGGGTTCCACCTGGGCACTGTCACGGCAGGGGCTGGATAGAGTGGTGCTGGGGGTAATCCTGCACCCCCTGCCCCATGCTCAGCCTCAGCTGTGTTGCTGTCGTGGGACTGGGGACAGTCACACACTGGGGGGCTATAATCCCCCCTCCAGGTTTTCCTCAGGGGGCTGTAAGGTGGCCCTGCATCAGGCAGTGTGGGAGGGCTGGGGGGAGCCCCGTGCAGCTGCCCCGAATCCAGGGCTCCCCAGCTGCAGGTCGGCACCATCACTAGTGTGATGGGCCCAAATGGGTTCGGAAAAGCCTGTCCCAGTAAATCTGTTTACCAATGGTGTAAATTATCCATGATCACGCTGAGGCAGCTCCACCTGATGCATCATCCCAGATCAGGGCTTGGCTTTGCATGGCTCTGGCGTGCAGCTCAGCCAGCGACATGCCAGCAAGACTCCTCCAAAATGCCACCAGACTGGAGGCATAGGCATTTGTCCAGCTGCTACTTGATCTCTGCTCTGGGTCACCTTTAGCACATGCCCACAATCACCCTGCTCTGCTCCGCACAAGACAGAGTGATTTCATGATTTCATGCTGCATGCAGCCTGGCCAGAGGCAGGGACCAGGACGTTCCTCCAGGGGGACAGGGAGATCCCACTCCAACTGCAGCTTTAAGTCACTTTTTTCATCACTTGTCATTTTCCGGCTTTGAATACATCCTGTGGGTGATTTTTCTTGCAAGAGGTGGCACATCTGTCTTCACTGCTTTCCTTTGGGTTTGTTTTTTATTTTTTTGAAAAAGCAGGAACAATACAATCCATCTTTCATTACACCAACTGGTATTGCTAAAGGTTGGAAAAAATTAGGTGCTGCTTTTCTCCTTTTTCTTCCCACCTTCATTAACCTTAACATGTACTGTATTCCTCTTCCAACACAAGTGTGGCCTTGCTAGAGAAGAAGATCTTAGTTCAAGCAACCTCGTGTTGATTTTCCACTATTTCAAGTACTGGCTGGCCTAATTAGTTTGGAAATGCACCATTTGTTAAAGAAAAATGAGGCACAGCCTGACATCTCCTGTATTAATTACTTGCCTCTTTAGCTAATTGCTTGCCCACGCTACTAGGTGAGGGAAGTTGTCACCGATGCCTCGAGTTGAAGGTGTCGAATGGGAAGGGAGGAAATGGTACTGTTGGAGAGAAGGTCAGGTTTTGGGATAATGGAAGCAGGGCCAGAGTTAGTGCTGGTTTACACCTCCCCAGGAATGCAAAAAAACAGGTGCAGGATACGTCCCAGCATCCACAGAGGTGGTGGCTAGGTGGGGTGGGAAGAGGGACCCACTGGGAGAGTGGTCCCCTGACTACCAGGGACCTTGTTGGGTCACCCTGTTAGGTGACACATTGCCACTTCCCACCCACAGTTCCGGCCTGTAAAATCCAGAGAAGCATACAGATGTCTGTTTGAAAAGCTCCGATGAGGTCTGCTGTATAAAGGCCAGAAATCATTACTAGGTGGTGTGGATGTGCAGGGGAGGAGTGCATGTGGAGATGGAAAAATACAGGGAGGAAACAAATCCGAGCCGCAGAACGCAAAGCGTGGTGGCACAGGTGGTCATGACCTTCTGTGCTGTAGGGCTGGGTGTCTTGTCTCCCGTCAGGTCCTGAGCGCCACCAAGGAGCCTTATGCAGAGATGGATTCATCTCCCCATGGTGCTGGCTGCTGATTTGGGGGTGAAGCTGCCACATGCACTGCCACCAATCTGAGGCAGAGGGGCTGGGGGTGTCCATAGCTGCCAGTCCCAGCCGTGCCAGGCAGGACCAGATCCAGCCCTTCTGAGGCTCCTGGCAGAGGATGAGTTGAAGCAAGAGCCCCTGGAGATGAGGAAAGAGTCGCTCCTGGCTGCACCAGCTCCTCTGTGTCCCCACAGACGGTCAGGCTGTAGCAGCCTGGGACCAAAAGCTGCCCAAAATGGACCTTGAAGAGCAGAGCATCTCAGGAGGTGACAGTTTACTGGGAGCTAGTGATGAGCGCAACAACCACCTCACAGTCCCACCTGCTGGTGAGGACAATGCGGTCGGTTTCCTCACCCTGACAGATATTTGGAGCAGGGTGGGGAGGGTGGCAGTGTGGAAATTACCAGGTCCTTCCCAGCTGCCCCCAACCAGATCCCAGCTGCTCGGTGAAACAACTAGTCCTCCCGGTGGGGCTGGGAGATGCCTGGTCTGCCTTTTCAAGGGGTCGTGGGACGCTGTTCTGCCTCAGCTGCGTGCTGGGACAAGGGGTTGCTTCATCTCCCACCTCTGAGCTGAGGCCATGCCCAGCAGGATGGCTGCAGGAGGATGGCGAGGACACCCCCCTACCGCCCCGAGTCCCCCGCCCCGGACCCGAGAGAGCAAACAGGACCCGGAGCGGAGAGGGGCTCCCCCTGGCATAGACCCTGCGCGCTTGGGGACCTGCGGGTGGCCAGCCCCAGCTTCGCTTCAGTGCTGGTGGGGAGCTGGGCTGAAAGCAGGGCTGCTTTTGGGGCTGGGCTTGAGAGAAGCATGGCCAAGGCTGCGGCTGCCGCGGCTGCTGCGCATCCCCTCGGCGGCGCCTTCCTCCCGCCCGCACTCGGCCTCCGCCTGACACCTAGCGGGGCGGCGCGGCACGCGCTCCCGGCGCCACCGGGGCTGGCAGCGGCCACCGGGCTCCGCCAGGGCCAGGGCACGGCTGCCGCTGCAGAGCACTGCTGGGGGTGAAACTCGGGGTGCACGTAACTCCGCGGGGAGGCAGGTATTAACGGCCCGGCAGAGACCCCGCTCTGAAGCACGGGACCTCCCCGGGGTTGCCCCCCGGCTCCAGCCCCCCCCCCGCGCTGTCTTTTCTGCGGTTGATCCCGGTTCCCAGGCAGGGGGCAAAGCAGAACCGAGCAGGGAAAGTGCCTTTGTCACCCTTGGCTTCGGGTGGCGCATTTGGGAGGTAGAGGGAAGAGGGGAGGTGGGAGCCAGAGGCAGGCGAGGGCTGTGCTGTAGGGCATCCCCCTGCTCAGAGCTGAGGGCTGTCCACTCCATCCAGGGCCACCCTCTGATTGTAGAGCCCTGTAGTACGTGTCTCCCTGGATTGTCACTCATGCCTAATGCCAACTGCCAAAAGCAAACCTGCTCCTTGCAGCCCTCCACCCACAGTTGCAAAGGCAGGACAGGGACAGATGGTCTCCATGGCATTCAAGGGACAGACACCCTCCAGGGTCATCCCACACTGGTCTCCCAGTTCCCACCCTTCCACAAAGCCTTTAGCTGCAAGGATGGGCAGGAGCTAGTCCGTCCTGCCCTGTTTCACATGCTCACTTTCTGTGAGCAAAACCACCCTAATTTTTTTCCCCTGTTGCCATCCACCTTTGCTGGACTGTGTTCACTGTGTCTATCCAACTTACTGCCTCTGAAGGCCAGGGTGTCACCTCTCCATGCGCCCCCACATCTCCTTGGTGGTGACCAAGCATGTTCATCAGTGAGCAGCTAAAAGTTAAACACCAGCAACAAAACAACAACAGTCCTTATTTCAATGACCACAAAGAAAATTTAATTCAAAGAGCAAAGACACCAATACAAGCTCCAAAGGTGCTCCGAGCAAACCGGAGCAGCTTGCACAAGTCCCTTCCCAAAGCAGCCAGGCAGATGTGGCTCTGGTTCCTGGCTCTCCCCCTGGGAAGACTCACGCTTCTCCCCTGCATCCCCCCCTGCCCCCGCCTGGCTGAGGGACCTGCAGTGGTCCAGGGAGCTCCCACACCTGGGGAACAGGCTACTCCAGAGGCGAGTGAGGGGCTCAGGGGGTGGGGTTGTCACTGGGTGAGCTCACCTTGATCCTGCAGAAAAGAAAGGCACTTCCCAAACTTCAGTGACGTCCTGCCACCTGCATGCACGTGCCCTGGGACTGTGAGGCATCCCTCCATCACTTACCCCTGCCCACCCCTATGTGACACCCCAGGGATGTAGCCCCTCAGGGGAGTCACGGTGTCTCAATGACAGAAGGAAACTGGGGGAGGTCATGGCTCAAAGGTAGAGGAGCAAATCCATTTTGAGTTGCCCTCAGCCACCCTACGCTCACTACGATGCTCCCTGCAAATGAGGCACTTTGCTGGAGAGGAATGACCCAGACCTCTCACTCCTGGAGAAGGCAGAACAGGGAAAGGTGGAGACCTTGGGCAGGGACCTCTCCAAGAGTTGTGTCCAGAGCCTCCTGCCCTGGGCTCAGCCCAGCAACACATGCAATAAGAAGCACCATAGCCCCAGCCTGATTTTCTCTCCCTCACATACATCCAACAGCCCACCGAGCCCCCACATGGGATGTGGGGCCTTTGAGAAAAGCAGGGATAAAATTCAGGAACCAATGTTAACCCAATGACTAAGTGGATGTCACTCCCAAAATTCAACCCAAAGCCACTGAAATTATGGATGGGAGACAAAAACCCCAAACCTTCAGGATTTCCATGGATGAAAGCCTGGTCTGTCCAGGGGGATAGCTTTTTCCCCGTGTCTACAGACAAGCAGCAGACAGGCACTTGCAGATAGGCACTTGCTCCCCTAACACGGGGCTCACTGCCCCGGTCACCGGTCCTACCCCCTTCCCACCGCTCCAGAGGTCTGGCTGCCCTTGACTTTACTCTGTGCTCTTTTGGGGGATCCTGAACTGTTCTGGGTCCCAAGTGCAAGGATCCAGCCTCAGTTCAGATCCTGATTTTCTCCTGAGGAGGCAGAAAGTTCACAAGAAACACTGAACATGAGAAAATTGCACATGCCAAGGAGCAGAAAGTCTCACAAAATTCACTCCCAGGCTTAACTCCCTTGTGCCATCGGCTCCTTGCAGCCCCCAGGTCTACCCTACAACCTGAACCCAGCCAGGCTCAGGAAGAGCAGCCTTTGGGTGGGGAGAAAAGCACCAATACTACCAACTCCCCCCCTTCCCATGGGACTTCACGGCAGTGGAGCCAGCAGTCAGGAAAGCAGCCAGCAGCCTCCAGCACAGCTCCAGCCCAGGGAAGTGGCCGGCAATCTTTGCACAGCAACCACAGCAGAGCACTGAGCAAAGCGGTGGGAGAGGGATGTCCAGACCTGCATGCATCTCCTTGCTGTGTGGCTATGGAAGTGGTTAGGAGCAGGACCATGAGTTTCAGATTGCTTACTTTAACCTTTCTTCTCCTTCAAATAGAAATTTAGTTAAAGTTGTAAGCAGAGGCAGAGCTGTCAGCCCCCGATGCTGAGGCAAGCCATCGGGACCCTCTGCCTCCCGGTGCCACCTCTCCCAAGCTTCTAAATCTGCTGCACAGAGCAGGACCATCTACCAAAGACCCCTAAGTTCCCCTTCAAAGCAGAAGAGCCAAAACCAAGGTGATCCTGGCACTTGGTCCTCTGCCCTAAGGAGAATCCTCCTTAGTGCCAAAGCAGCTCAGCAAGTGATTTTGGTTCCCAAGACACAACCCAGATTTCCATCCCAGTCCCCCCTTCAGGGGCATGGCACAGCCCTGTCACCGAGCAGCTCCCGGAGGTGGCATGGATGGCGTAGTGTCACTGCCGGTGCAGCACCGGCCCCACGAGCTGGGCAGAGGGTGCCCAACTCATCGCTGAGGTCACTTTTGGGGGGGCTTAAGCCAATCGCAAAACCATGAATCAACACATAGAGAAACCCAAGGGGGTGGAGGTCTCCCCTGCAGAGAGGGCAGGGGCCAGGGGGCTCAGACATGGCCCTGGGGGCTGCGCTCAGGCAGCGGGTGCCTGCCTGGGGGCTGCTGCAGCAGGGCGGTGAGGATGCGCTGCAGCTGGGTGAGGCGGGCATGCAGGGAGGTGGTGGAGAAGAGGTTCAGCTGGTAGGACGGGTCAAGGGGCAGGATGGAGATGAGCCACCAGCACCACGTTGGGCCATCTGCCAAAGCCTGGAGGGGAGAGAGGGAGAGACCCCCACGTCAGGAACTGCAAGGTGAATGCATGGCCTTTGGGCAGCGTCGCTGATGGGAAATTGTTGCTCTTGCCAGGACAGCAAAGCCAGCTTTGGCCAAGGTATTCTGCTGACTGGCCCTTTTATCTGTCCAGGCTCAAAATTTCTTGATAAACTAATTTAATTTCCAGACAAGCATTCCCCAGGGAGTCTCTAGACACAGGTGTAACCTGTGTACTGTACTAAAGAGACAAAGAAATATCTCGTGCATTTCCTTGTTGAAGGTGATGCTTTTTGTAAAAGCGGGCCAGATCCTGCGTGGTCGGTGCCTTTTGGGGCACTTGCCTTATCACCACAGAAAAAGGCGAGGTGCAGGCCAGGCAGGCACAGCTGCTGGGCAGTGCTTTTGTAAACTTTTTTTCAAAGCCTGAGATAAACTAAGAGGGAAATGTTCAATTCAGTTGAAGGAAGATGAGGAGTTCTGTTATTCTGAGCACAGCATTGACGTGACTGCTGGCCAGGACAGCCTTAGCCTGGGACAAGCAGCAAGAGCACATTTGTTAACGATCCAGAGAGGAAACATTTTCTTACAGGAGTGAAAACTGAATTTGGGAATTATATTTTTCTCCAGAATCCGAATTTGTTGGAGCAATTTAATAAGCAAACTGCACCCTGCCCTCTCAGCTCCTCTGCTCTGGCCAGCTACAGCTGTCCCAAGGGAACACAGTGAGAGGAGGCTGCAGGCTCACTGAGCTGTGGGGTTCATTTCTTTGCCCATTTGTTTGTTTTCGGTTTGTTTGTTTTTCCCCCCAAGTGTTTTCAAAACAGTTCAGTTTCTCAGTTCTCATTTAGGAAGAGACTCCAGGAAAGCTTTTAAAACTCAGTGCTCAGTTTCCAAGAGCAGTTAAAAACTATAAACATTAAACAGTTTCAACAGACATCTCCCTGAGAAATGTCGTAACTGGTAAAGCGAGTGAACAACAAGGTTTGTTTTGCTCATCCTGGGGGGGAGCAGGGTGGTTAGCAGGAACCATGCTGCTTCAGAGGTTCTCTTGGTACCCTCCCTATTTAGGGCACCCCTTCCCTCAGGGAATTACCTGGATGTCCTCTTCCTTCTCCGGCAGCTGTCCATGCTGCATCAAAATGTACCTGGAGACAAGGTCTCTGTGCTCACAGAACTGCTGAGCCAAGCGGTAGGTGCTTTCGTGCAGGCGCTGCAGCTCCTGCAGCTCCTCCGCGGCCACCTGCATGGGGGGAAGAGGAACGGAGGTGTCCATAGGGAGGATCCATCCCACCCTGTTTGCCCTGGCCCTGCCCTCACCTTCTTGTCCTCCAGGTACTCGATGTCGGCAGTGTTGTAGCCGTCCCTGTGTCCGCGGCTCAGCACCCGGAACCGCCGCCTGCCGATGGTGTCCACCAAGGACCTCCCGTCCGCCAGCAGCTCGATCTGCCGGATCTCCAGCATGCAGCCGTAGTCAGCGAAACTGGAGGGGGCCAGGGGGAGAAAAGAGGGGCTGAGCTGGGATACTGGTGGGGAGAGAGCTGCTTCTCCTGAAGGTACCAGCATCAGAGGAGGAAATGGCCCAGGAACAAACTGCCTGGGAGGGGGCAAATTTGGAGATTCACTCAACTCTATTGAGTTGCCACTTGCTGCTAAGAGGGCAGGGAATAGCGTGCACGCTGCTTGCACTCCCTTGGATTTGCTATACACCACATTGACTGAGGTCCTCATTCTGTCCTGATGTCCAGGGGTTCTGAAGGCACCACCCCTTGTGGAGACATCCTCCCAAAGCCCAGAAAATGTTATTTATCTCACTTCACTTGAACAGGACTGGAGCACAGCGAGGATAAGTAAATAGAGTTATCCAACTTGGGTTAGGATCCTGGAGACTGAGCCCATCCGAGATCTGGAGGTGCCACCAGGAACATAAGGATGGCCATGCTGCACCAAACAAAAGGCCATTTAACCCCATGTCCTCTCACAGCTCGTTAAGACAAAGTATGAGAAATACAGCAAATTTCAAGTGCTTGCTAAGAAGAGCTGGAGGTCACAGCCAGGGAACCATGCAGCTCTGAGACATCCTGAGCCAGCAGCTGTTCCCAGACCACGGTATTTAACAGCCACCACTAGCTCTGCTCAGCTGCAGCACTGGCCCATTCCTTGCCTGGCCAGTGGTGATGCCAGGAGGCTGCAAGATCCCTTTCGCTTTGCCATGTGGGGAATGCACCACCTCCCTGCTGCTTTTATCTGCAGGGTGCAGTGGGATAGGAAATTGCACCTGGTTCCTTCCCTCCAAACCACTCTGGATTTTAGATGCTCGGGGCCGGGGCAGAAAGGGGCAAATCAGCTTGGGCAGAGGGAAGCCGCTTTGCCCAGAGCTCACCTTTTCCCATTCTCATATATACACATGCCGAACCTCCTTGTGCCAGTCTCCTGGCACCGCCGGATCATGAGGCGGTAGCGAGGCTCGAAGACGTGCAGAGGGCAGGCAATGCCTGGGAAGGACATCGTGCAGACGAAGATGGGGATGTTCTTGGTCAGGCTGAGGGACAGGAGAAGAAATCACTATGAAACCTCCCAGAGCAAATCCCATCCCAAGGGCTCTGCATCAGTTAGTCCCCCAAACCAGGTGTGTCCTTTACCCTAAGAAATGATGCTCTGGCACAGAGCGGCACCAAAGCTTCCACTTGGCTCACCAAGAGCCCAAGGACAGACTCTGCCCGCAAAACAGCTTCTTGCAGAGATACTCCCTCATCCCCAGATGCCCCATGGGGCACGTCCATACCCACTACCCACGTGGCATTGCGGTGATGTGGTCCTAGAAGTGGGACAGACGTCGCTTGAGCAGAACCACGCCAGAGCAATGGTACGTGGTGTGGACAGCCCCCTCAGAGCCCAGCCCGGCCCCCACGAACATACACACTGGAGCAAGTGCCTCCTTACTTAGAGAGCTCTGCCATCTCGGCCCGGTGCAGCTCCTGGCGCTCAGCCAGCTGTGCGGGGAAGGTGGCCAGCATGATGTCCTGCAGCAGCACAGTGGGGCTGTAGCTTCCAGCTTTCAGGTACTAAAAGAAATTAGACCCAGAAATAGGTTGGAGAAGAGCAGGGAGGGAGCTCTGAGACTCTGTCAGGCTCTGAATCACACTCACTTTTATTGGAGCTGAGGGTAATTTTAGATCAGAGAAAGTCAGGGATAAAACCTATCAGGGGATGTTGAGCCATCTAGCAGGATGGGATGTCAGCTCCACTGAGACCTCCAGACGCTGCTCAGACCCAGGGCCCGTCCCATGCAGCGTCCTGTCTCTGACAGTGATGCAGTCCTTGTATGACAACCTAATTTCCCTGATGGTCTCATCTGAATCCCTTTTCATTAAAGATTAAATCAACTCTCCAGGCTAGCAGGTTTTCCACCCATTTCCATTTTTAAAAGTAATTAGCATTTGCTTCTTTCTTTCCGTCTTTCTCTCTCTCTGCCTCTCAGTCCTGTTTACAATCTCACTAAATCACTGTGGCATCTTGTGGAAATTAATCTCTTGGTCTTAATTATCAACTGTCTGGTCATTCCCACATGAGTGAAGGTGACACCAACCATCCCAGGGAGCTGCTAATGTAAAAGAATTGCACCTTCCCTCCCAGCCCCGGGCACGCTGCTGGCAGCCAGAGCCAGTGCTCAGCTCTCCCTCGGGCTCCATCCCATGGGACACATGCCCTCACCTCTCTCAGGCTCTGTTTGCAGAGGGGGCAGTTGGGCCGGTGGTCCAGGCAGCGTTCAAGGCACTCCTTGCAGAAGGTGTGCCCACACGGTGTCGTCACCGGCTCAAAGAACATCCTGCAAAGGGACTGAAGTCAATGGATTGCAGAGAGTGGCATGGGAGAAGGACCTCAGGTAAGCCCAGCAGAGAAAGACTTCACAGAGCCTCTGTTCACAGGGCTGGGTGCCCTCGAAGCTGCTGTTCCCCAGGTCTGGCTCAGCACCCTGCTTTGGAAGCCCTGGCTGGTCTTAGCCCCATGGTGCAGGGGTCCCACAAAGCACTCGGGGACTTCCAAGAGGCCCAGGCTGCTGCTGCAAGGGTAGAGCTGGTCAGGGTGGGCAAAGCTCACAGGCTTTCCCCCCACAGCCCACGGGCACAGCTCCTGCCTACCCCCAGCCTTGTACCTGCATCTTCCTTGAATCACCTTGCTGGGAGCAAAAGATTTTGTTTCCAGCAGGAACAAGACATTTCCCATGTCTCCTCTTGCCGTCTCAAGGAAAATCTGCTGCCTTCACCAGCCTTCTGCACTGAAGACAACGACGCTGCAGGGATGCAATGCCATGGAAAGCTATCTCACACTGTGTTTTCCGAGCCTTGACAGCCCATGGCTATGAAACTCACCTTCAGTACAGCTGCATTGGCTAAGCTTTGCTCCTAACTCCTGTTAATTAAATGTAAAGGTTCCTAACTGGCTTATTTATTCAATTAGAAGTCTGGGCTCAGACTGTTGGACTTGCACAGCAATGTAAAGTGAGAACTGTCCCAGTTCTGAACATGGCTCCCCATCCCTGTAGGGTGGTATCTCCCCGCAGACCCCATCAGTACGCACATGGCACCCCTTGGTCCTGGCAGCACTGCAGTGGGAAAGTGCCTCCTTCTCCCCTGTTCCCAGAGCAGAGCCAGCAGCAAGCACTCGGGATGCTCACAGGTAGCTCCGGGATCAGAAATTAACTGAAGGTCTCGGGGAAGCCCTGCTCAGCACTGAGCCCTTACTCCTCCTGAACACTGTGTTTCCCTGCTCTCAGAAGAGACCTAAGTTCACCTAACCCAGATTAGATACAGCCTTGATCTCTCTCTCCTCTGTGTCATTCCCCCATGCCAGAGCCAGAACTGGAAAAATCTGCCATACAGGAGACCTTGACCGTCTTGCACGTCCAGCAGCGCAACACCCAGCTCTCTGCCAGCAGCCGCTTGCACAACTGCTCAAGGTCCTGGGACACGCCAGAAATAACAGCCTGGTTTCAGCGTGCCCCGTGGCAGCACCCAGCCCTTCCCTGCCCCTGAGTCAGCAGGCAGCCACGGGCTCTACCCTCTCCCCTTTTCTACCTTCAGCAGGCACGGAGCTGGGAAATGCTCCCCTCTGGGTCTGCAACATCCCCATCATAGATGGTATTTCCCTAGGGAACTTCGTGCTCCAGCCTGCAGTTACAAAGGGCAACGGCTGCTTTCAGTCTTTGACCTCACAGAACATCCCCACCTCCACACCGATGTCCCAAGCGATACAGACCTAATGATGCCGCACCTGGAGACAGGGCAACCTGAGCTCCTACAGCCTGGCAGGGCAAAGCGTGTCCCTGTCTGCCCCTCTGATCTCCTCCCTCTACTGGAACCTGCATTTCAGCAGTACTGGGGACCGAGTTTGCTGTTAAGATGTGAAGAAAGATCCCCACCAGGAAAGAAGACCCAGCAGCTGCTAATTCTTCATCCTAAAAGCTCTCCCACCAGAAAACTCACCGTATGCAGAGGGAGCACTCGAAGTCAGATATGCTCAGCAGCTCCCCAAGGCACGGCTGGGTACACTTTGCTGCTGCCGTTTCCTCTTCATTATCTAGTAGCAAAAGAGAAGGCAAGAGAAGGTGGCCCCCCATTCCAATACTGAAAATCAGTCTTTGCTTTCTGACCTTTTCTAGGTGTAAGTAGTTCACTGCTACACAAAACACTTAGAAAGTTACAAACAAAACCACTAGGGAATACAACATCAGCCCCTCTATTAACCCATCTGTGTTCATCCACAGCTTTTACATCACTGGGGTCTCATGGTACTTGGTAGGAGAAGGTGGTATCGCCCTACCTCCTTTTGCAGGCAGGGAAACTGAAGCACTGGGAAGTGAAGTGGCCTAAGAAATTCCCAGATGGAGATCTCTGGAGATGGAAATCTCACCTGCCATGAGTCATCATCACTGCTTGATGTGGCAGTCATCTGGCTAGATGCTAATGGCAAGTTAATGCCAATGGATGTGCTGCTTCTCCCAATGCATGGCACGCCACGTTCTTTGCAAGGGATTTTAAATATAAACCCATCTAAACCCATGGGAACCAAAGGAAGCCTCTCCTTGACTCCATGCAGGGAACAGGTGATGTCTGGCTTTAGCAAGAACTTTTCACCAAGCTAAACCCAAAAGTTTGGTATAAGTTCACCAGCTCAACACAGGAAGATCGGATCCTCCTCAGAGCTGTCCCACCATGTGCCCCCGGGACGTCTGCTCGCTGGGCTGGCACACAGCGCAAGCACCAATTTTCAGTGCCAAAATGGATTTCAAACAAGTATTCTGCGTGAGACAAGATCTTGGTAACTTTGACAACACTCACCTACCAACCACCAGCTCTGCCTCTCTGCCGAAGTCTCCGGGTCTTGCCCTGGCTGGGAAGGGGTGGCTGTCCCCTGGCTGTGCTCAGACCCTGTGGCTCCTCTGCCATCCGTCGACTCTCCCTCCGGACCCTAGGCACAGCAAGGATGAAACCAAGCTCAAAACCTCTTCCCTTTTTTGAATGCACAGCCCTGTCTGTCCCACCGAGCCCAACAGCACCGGGAGGCTTCCTGGTGTGTTGCTGTATATTAACATCTTGCATCTGTGGGACAGCAGGAGAGCGTGGCCCTCAGACATTCCTGCTCATCCCAGGGTTAAAACATGGGTTTACTCTGTCCAGATGTACCACCTGGCACGTGGGTGTATCTGAGCCCATCTTCTCTGATTCCCCTCTCTCTCCAAACTTGCCAAATTCATCTATAGAAGGCAAAGAGCAAAAGATGAGCTTTCCTTAATAGCTGCTAATGGTCTGAGCCACTCTCATGTGTGAGTTTTGTATGAAAAAAAACATTAAAACTGAATTATTTTTTTTTCCTAAATGTAGTGTGACTTGGGAATTTTAAACACAATGACAGTCTAAAATCTTACCAGAAGTATTGCAGAATGAAAACTAGGAGAGGAATGGAGACAGAAAGAGCCTCCTCTGTTTCCTCAGTCCCCATGGCACCAGCTCTGATGGAACCTTTGCTGTCCCATCTTCCACTACCTGCAGCTTCTCATCCCAGCATGAAACCACACACACGTGGCTGTGGTCTTGCACAGCCTCCCCTTATCACACCTCCTTTCCCATCACTGGAAACCCCCATTTGGGATGTCCCAGAGGGACATTACACCCCGTCACAGACCCAGGTCAATGCAGGCTCTCCTACCTGAGCTTGGGAGGAAGACAATGGGAGTGCAGGGCTCCCTCCATCAACCTGGGGATCGGCTGAGCCCTGGTGAGCATCACCCAGGTTTGCAGCAGCCACGTGTGGCTGTGGAGCATCCTCTCGCTTGAGGATCTGCAAGGAGAAAGCAGGGCTCAGCGGGTGCTGGGAGAAGGAAGCAGGGAGGTGTGCGGGCTGCCAGGCTCCCTCTTTCCCCAAAGCAGCCTCCTGCTCATCACAGGACACATCAGGGTTACTTGTTTCAGCGCTGGCCGAGCTCTCTGTCAAACAAATGCCTTCGTAGCACATAAGGAAGAAAGCAGCATGAGGCAGCAAACAAAATGGTGTATTTTAAAGGCTGGGAGCCATGTTCTCCATCACCCACAAAGAGCAGGGAGTGAGCTGCAGAGGGTAAAATGTCATTCCCCATTCCCTTGCCCTTTTCCTCCTGGGGGGCAAGTGTCCCCTCATGGCATGAAGTCCCTGCGCTGGGGATATTGCTGGCAGCCCACTGGTGACGGTGATTTTGGTACACAGGTGGGTGCTGGCCTGCAATCATCTGCAGAAAAGACACAAAAGAAGCAGCTTTTGGCTGTCTGCTTTGCCTTGGGTGACTACTGATACTGCCTCAAAGCCCACCTCGTGCCATATCAGCATCTGAACCCTGCAAAACCTGATACTTGAAGCTACAGACTGAGAAAGAGGAGTTTTCTTCACAAATAAACCTGCATCACTGATGGGAAGGCTCCTGGACCAAGATCCAACTCCTCTTGATCCCACTGCTGGCCAGAGCAGCACAACTGTGATGCATGTGAGTCCTTCAGAGGACAAGAGCATCTTCCTGTGCGATGCGAGGGCACAGGACCCTGTCACAGTACGGCCCACGCACCTTCTCCATCTCTTTCCAAGCAGGGTGGAAATGGGGACTGAGTGTCAGGCAGTGTTCCCACGCCAGCAGGGCTTCGGCTCTCTGTCCCATCTCCAGAAGCACCTTTCCTTTCCTGAAGAAGGCCTGCGGAGCAGAAAAACCTGCGGTGACTATAAGACAGCGACCAGCTGAGTATGTGCCCCTTCAGCTCCTACGTGAGTCCCGAGAGAATCTCCCTCCAGCCTCCTGCCTGCTCCCACCCCAGGCCAAAGCACCCAGACACGTCGCTGCTTCCAGGCTCAGACTTGTCTAGAAAAGACAGATCCACCCGCAGCCAAGTACCCGTAAAACAGGACTCCCCCAAAATGCAGCAGTTGCAAAAGCCAAGCAAACAAACCCTGCAGAGACCCAGGGAAGGAGCCAAGGGCTTCTGCCTTTGAAGCTGCGAAACTATTGCCAACGAGTGCTTCACAAATCAGCAAGCGGGCTGCCAGGGCTGATATCTTCAAGAGCAGCTCAGCCTCTGGCCAGTGCTTCTCCAAGCCTGCAACTGCGATCCTGAGCACCAGCGTGGCTACGTGCCCTCACTGTCTGCATGCGAGCAAGGACGGACTGGTGCTGAACCTCTCCCGTTAGTGCAACGCAGCGCTTGCAGCCTGGATTTGCACTAATGGGTCTGGCAAGTGTATTTCTGAGTGGGATGAATTCAATAGCTAGGAGAATTCTGGAAAGGGGGAAACTGCTTCCACACAGTAAGATGTGGTTCCAAGCACAGCCAGCCAATGGGAGTTCCCCTCCACTCACCTCGTGCTCTCCAGGCTCAGCCCTACACACAGCATCCAGGTCCTCCAGCGCCTGTGAGTACTGCCCCAGCGCAGTGAAAGCCTCTGCCCGGCATAGCCGCAGGGACCTGGCATCTGGGGCTGGAAAGAGAAATGTTACCACTCACGTAATGAGTTCATGGTGAGGCAGAGGGGCTGGATGAGACCACGGAGATGCCACCATGGTGGGACAGCCCCTGCGGTGCTGCCTTGAATTGAGCACAGCCAGCTCCTGCTCTCCTCTGGCAGAAGTCACTGGCCTCATCAGTCTCTGCAAGGAAGTTATTTCCCCTAAATATCTCCTTTTAAGCTCTTTGAGGTTCTTCCCTTTGTTTTTCTCCAGCTCCCCCAAATGCCTTCAGCCAAGGGGCCCCACCACTGCCTTGGGGCTGAGCCACCTTGGGGTCTGGGCTCTCATCCATCCTTTTGGGATGCAGCAAAAAGGCTGTACCATACACGTAGTCCCTACAGGGTCTGTTGCCACAGGAGGCTCTGCAATATGATTCACACAGCAGAGCCACAATAACATATTACCAAACAAGCCTGCAGCTATGGAGATCTGAATTCCCAAAACACCAGGGAGCCTCCTGGACCCACCTGGCTGCCACCACCCTCCCAGGGCAGAGGCAAAAACAGGGGGGTGCAAGGATCTTCCCCCCCACATCTCAGGGTTTCCAAGTATGAGAAAAGGCTGAGATTTTCCAAAACGGAGGAACTGAGCATTTACTTCCTCATCAGCAAGATGACACTGATGGGATCTCAGGGAGGGGGATGGGGGGGCACAGCACAGTTCCCACCGGTGCTGCTGGCCATGACACCCCAAGGGTCACAGCACTGAGTGCCCCACACACCCCTGCCTGCTCCTAAACAAGCAGTGAGACCCTCTGCTCTCTTGTCTCTGGGAAACTCCATAACGACCTTCCTTCCTACCAGCACTGCCAGCAGGGGAACTGGGGTGAGGGACATCAAGGAGTACAAGCAAGCAGCACCACGAAAGCCCATACTCATGGTGTAAGCAGGTGCGGGAATGTTTGCAGTTTTGAACTGCAAGGTTTCCCCAGACCCACCCCGTTACACCTCAGCTTGCGTGGAGGTGACCTACACAGACCCAGCGCTGTGCTTAGCTGTGCACGTGCTAGCATTCCAGCTAACGGAACGGCTCTGTGCACCCAGCCCTGCGTCCCCCCCAGCGCAGAGCATCGCCCAACAGCTGCTGAGGGCTGGGATCGGGGACCTGCAGCTCCCTGGCCCCTCTGGGGAGGTCTCCAGTGTCACGCAGGTCCCTGCTGGCCCCCAGCTCCCTGTGGGACAACGGTGGGTCCAGCATAGGTAGCATGTGTGGTGGCCCCGCAGGATGCTGGCTCTGAGGCCAACCTTATATCACAAATTAGGCACCATTTGCAGGCACTGGTGCTGCACTTACTGTGGCAAAGTGGTGCAGGCAACAACATCCTGCCGAAGGGCCAGCAGCTCCCTCCAAGGCAAGCCAGGACCAGGGGCCCGGCTGGCAGCCGATCAGGGATCATCAGGAGATGATGACTGATGATGATGATGATGATGTCTCCCATGCACCCACCCCCAGCAGCATTTCCCCTTGCCCCAGTTCAAACATGGCACCGATGCAGCTCTGCCAGCAAATGGCAGGTCAGGACTAGCAGCCCAGGAAGAGCAGGGTGCAGAAAGCCAGCATCTGCCCGCACCTCTGCCTCCACTGTCACCATGCCCGGGCACCCACCAATCTGCCTGGGCACCTGCCACATCTTATCATAGAGGAGAAAACTCTGCCATGGCTTTTGCCTCCTTTCCACCCACGCCCAGCACGGAGCACAGGGAGACCTTGCTCGCTACCTGGTGCCACCAGGACCTGGAGAGCAGCAGACAGCCAGCCGCTCCTGCATCAAGGCCGCACTGTCCACACTGAGCTGTGCAGCAGAGCAACACCTGATCCCTTGGAGCTTATTTTCATTTATAATGTTAGTTCAGACCTTAGGGCTCAAGACAGAAAACAAAGGAACTTGCTGCTGGGTACCCCATCCCACAAGCACGCATCCAAAGACGAAATACTCCAGCTCCTAACAACAGGTAGGGGTGAACAAATGGGTACAAAGTCTAGAGGCTTATTTTGCATGTGGGCAAACCCATCCAAACATTTGCACAGCCCAGCAATAAAGTGACCAATTTGGCAAAAAAAAGATGTGCAAAATGTGGCTATGAATTCTGCATTTCCCTTCTGCTGCAGCTATTTTTGATCTATGATATCATTAGACATTAGGGACGTAAGCCAGCTGGCAGCTCTGGTGGCTGATGAGTGACTGATAGTGCTCCCCAGCCTCCCAGCTCCAGGCATGTCAGAAGGCCTCCTGTATTACACGTTACAGTGCATTTCTTTTGCTCACTTGGAAAAACAGAAGATAAAAAGTTGACTATTTTCTCCCAAGAATAAGCGAGCTGCTCCGCAGGCTGGGCTGAGCAGGGCACTGCAAACTGGCCCATCGTGCAACACTGAACCCTACAAAATCCATTCTCGTGGATCAACTATTTATCAGTGGTTACTTTGGAAAGCAAAGGGGAGCCCATAAAAAGTTGTGCAGCCTGAAAGCAGTCTGCAGGAGTTGGAAAACACATCCTGAAAGCACCACCCATGTGGCTGAGCCTGAGCAGCACCAGCAAGCGCAGGTTTACTGGAGCTGCGGCTGTGACTGCGATTTCCTTGTCACCCTAAGCCAGACCTCCCCTGTCCTTTGGGGAGCGGAGCGTGCAGGGAAGACCGAGCACAGAGCTTGCAGTGTTGAATTTTTTCTACTCTTTATGCTCACAGAGGCTTGTTAAAGAGACATACAACCATACACCCCAAACAGTCAAAAGCCTGGCGATGAAGAGCACAGTCCTACAGAACTGTGCACATGCGTTGGCGTTGAGGGACAGGTGTGCGGGGTGTGAGATTGATGCCTATGGTTGCATAAAGAGACCTGCTTTGTGTTGCCAACACCAGGATCGGCTGGCCCGCTCAGCCCTGCGGTTCCAGGCGTACCCTGAACCTCCGGCACTTGTCTGGCAGCGGGTGATGAACAAGTGTCTGCGCCGCGGGAGGAGAGCTGACTGCTGTCATAGAAACGCCGGTGGAGAAAGGACCTTCTGCCACCATCGCCCCAACCCCCTGCTCCAGACACATTGTATAACCCCTTTTATTTAAGCGTTACTCTCCAAGAAATCCACTTACAGCCACCCACTAAAGCAGATCAGCTCCCCCCCCCCGGGCCTGATGCTGACCCTGCAGGCAAATGTCTAGCCAGGGCGGGTTGCAGAAGGGGGCTGGGGTGAGGGCCTGCCCTACACCCTGGGGCTGGCACAGGAGCTCAGCCAAGGCTGTGTCCTCGCCAAGCTCCAAGGACGTGTGTGTCCTGGACTGGAAAAGTCCCAACCACTTTACATAATGGCCACCCCCCCCAGGGAGAGCTCTTCCTCTGACCCCAAAATATTGCCAGGCAGCAAGATGCAAGAAGCTGTTTGCTGCTCTTTCCGGCTGCTTGATAATGCCACAAGCACGTGGCTGATGGGACATGGGCTGTGCCCTGCCCTGCCCCTGGCCCCGGCAGGCGGGATGAGCAGCGGGGCTTGCCTGGCCACCCACCCCCTCCCGTCACCCCGGGACAAGTGCAGACACGGCAGAAACGCCCAGCAGCTGGATCCCCCTTCCCCATCCCCACCAGTCCTGCCTTTCCAATACTTGTACCTTCCCGGCTCGGGGGACACCGCGGTGCTGGGATGCCGTGACCCACACCGGTACCCACCACATCCTCGTCTCCGCTTCAGGCTGGCCCCTGGCCCCCAGCACCCGCAGCCCCCCAGCGCGCCCCGCCAGCCCGGTGGTGCTTACCCAGCTCGACCCCTCTCTGCGCCATCCTCAGCGCCTCCCGCGCGTCCCCGCGGGCCAGCCGGTGGCGGACACGGGCCACCAGCCAGGCCAGCCGGCTCTCCCGCCCCGCGCACTTCTCCAGGAGGCCGCCGAGCACCACGCTGCACCTCGCTGCCCCGACGCCCAGCAGCTTCAGCCTCTCCCGGCACAGGGGGCAGCGGGAGGGCACGGCCCCCCCGAGGCACGGCTTGCAGAAGGAGTGACCGCAGGACACGGTCACCGGCTCCCAGAGGAGGAGGCGGCAGGAGGGGCAGCGCAGCACGTCCAAGTCCCCGCTCCCGGCGCTGCGGGGCTGCCGGCCGGGGCACCCCCCCCGGGCTGGGGAGGGGGGGCTGGGGGGCCCGCGGCTCATCGCGGCAGTGGCAGCCGAGGCGGGGGAGCTGCCCCCGGGCCGGCACTACCCGCACACGGCGGCCGCCGCCGGGGCCCCGCGCACGGCCCCGCTGCTGCGCCCCGCCCCGCTCAGCCCATCCGCCCGCGGCTCCCGGGCCGGCGCTGGGCTGCGGCTACCGGCACGGCACGGCACGGCACGGCACGGCACGGCACGGCACGGGCAGGGCTCCCGGGCTGAGCGCGGGGGGCGCCGGCGGCGGAGCTACCGGGGCCGCCATTGGCCGCCGCCTCCGCCCCGCCCCGGCCCCGGCCGCGTTTCGTAACGGAGCCGGCCTTACCGGGGCGCCGCGGGGCGGGCATGGGCTGCTGAGCAGCGTCCCGGGAGTGTTGAGGGGTCCGGTGCCGGTCCCCTGCCGCCGGGACGCGGGGGTGCTGGGGGGTCCGGGGCCGATCCCCGGAGCCGGGACGCGGGGGTGCTGGAGGGATCCGGTGCCGTTCCCCGCAGCCGGGACGCGGGGGTGTCGGGGGGTCCGGAGCAGCCGGGCTGTGGGGTACAAGCCGTGACACCGGAGTGTCACGCCACGCGGGGGATGCTGGAGAGGTCTCTGAACCGGGGTCCCCGGGGGCACCGGGGCACTCTGGAGCAGGACCAGGTTGCAAAGTGCTGGGGGAGGTTTTGGGGTGCCCAGAGTGGGGCCAGGGCACTTTGGAGCCATCCCAGGGGCCAGGCTGCCGGGGGTACCCGGGGTGCTGCAGAGCAGGGGTGGGACACGTCCTGGGGGACACAGGGTGCTCTGGGACACGGACAGGAGGGTGGGATACCCCAGAGCAACTGAGACACGGGGTACCTGCGATGCTCAGGGGCAGCCCAGGGTGCCGAGGTGAGGCTCTCCGGAGCAGGACTGGGGTGCAGGCTGTCACAGTGCTCCAGAGCTGCCAGGACTGGTGAGGCTGGGGTGCACCAAGTGTCCCTTTGCAGACCCCACTGTGCATCATGGTGGGGTGCTCTGGAGGAACAGAGTGTCCCTCCGGAGTAGACGGAGAAACTGCATCTCCCTCAGATGCTGTGCTTCCACAGAATTCAACGAGTTCAGACTCACTGGGGACAGCCCCTTCCCACTCACGGACCCTCGGAATGGGCTCTGTGTACCAAGGGAGATTCATCCCCCCACCACACAGCCATACAACAAAGGGCTGGCATCTCTTGCATAGCTGGGAAAAACAGCTGAAATCTGGCAACTCCAGAGCTTAGTAGATGAGGCTTTATGTAAGGATGATGCATGTTTCCCAAGGCCTCTTATGTGTGTCCCCAAAACCAAACCAAACCCAGGCACGCACTGGAAGGGAGGGAGGTCACCAGCGGGACGTGAGTGCTGGTGAAGCCCGTGCCCCACTGAGGGAGTGGCAGGCAGAGGTCTGGGCTGTGGAGCAGGTTTTATTTCAAAACCTACCGTGATTACATTAAACAGCTCATGAGTGGTTTTAAAAGCTCAACAACTATGTTATGTGAGCTTGGAAGGCTTCACTCCTTGCTCCGTTATCTTTTTAAGGAATCCCTTCAGACTGGAGAAATCCCAGAGGAGGTTTAGCAGACAGCCCCGTACGCCCCCTGAGAGTGGCATCAGGGACATAGCACCGGGGACAACCAGGAGTGTTGTGGGGCTGTCCCAGACTCTGCCCCACAGGGACCATTTTCCATGTTCCCAATCCACAGGATGAGGCTTTGGTTGCCCTCCCAGAGGGACCTGCCACATCGCTTCCCCCAGCAGCTCTGCCATGGGCAGTTCTCAGATGAGCAAGGCTCATTCACGCCATTCTCTCATGATTTAGTTCTCACCACAGCTAGTTTTTTCCACCAAAACCACCAGGGAGCCCGCACCAGTCTTACCTCCAGATTAAAGACTCATTCGTGACTCCTGAGCTGTGAATTGAGGGTGATTTTAGCTACCACAGCCAACTTTGCAGCGCTGTCCTTGAAGAGTGCTCCCACAACCTGTGTGTGTGGCTCAGCCTGGCAACACCAGCCCTTTGCCACAAGCAGCTGGCATCAGGTGAGGCGCGTAGCATCTTTCATCACCCCAGCCAGCTCCTCCAGGAGACACCTGGCTGTTCCCCGGCACCTGTCACGTTCTTTTCCTCACCTGATTCACTCCACAACCATTCTCACATGCGTGGGCTCTCCAGTGCTCTGTAAGCAGTGAGGATACACCGCTGCCTTTGCATAATGCAGTTAAAAATCAATCAGCCACGACACACGAGCCCACTGGAACCCAGCCTTCATTAGCGCCGGTGCAAGAACAATTTGTTTTCTTCATTCTGGCCAGAGCTGAGCTGGTTCTGAACTCCAAATGCTTTCCCTCGTCACTGCTGTTTGTGCTGACTCAGTACATAACTGAAAAAAAAGGGGGAAAAAAAGTCTTTAAATGCTTAATGCTAACCATTCTGCTGGCCAGATGAGGACTTCATGTTTTGCATAACACAGAACAGATTACAGTGTATTTAGGAACTATTTGCAAAGCACATTAGGATTTATTTCATAATAATTTTTTTCCACTTTAAAGGTGGGAAACAGCCCAGGGTTGGTGCAGCATGAGCAGTTCCAGGTGCTGGTGCAGGGGAAACAAGCTCCTCCTGTGGCTCCCAGCCACGCACCCCACTTGTGCTTGGGCTGCAGTACAGCCTCATCGGTGTGGTCCAGACTATGGATGATGCAACATGGGGATCAGGGATTTCACACTGGCTATGTCTGCTCATTTTTAGTGCCTAAGTATTAGTTGTGACATTTATTTTGACCCATTAGGGATTAAGGAGTAGCTCAGAGGTGACAGCACCTTCCCAGTGGTACTTTTTTTTTGTTCAGAGAGATGAGACTTGCGTGCTCCTTAGGGTGTCTTCAAAGGCAGCACAAGCACTTGCTAAACAGCAATATGCCCCCTGAATGTCATGACCCCTTTGGCACACAGCTATTCTTGCTCTGCCCACCACCCTCCTCCCGTGAGGATGGGGCTGTCATGTCAGACCTGAAAGTCCTTTTGCACAGAGGTCAAACAGGTTTTCCTGTTTCAAAAGCAAAGGAGTGAAGTACTGGCATCCCAGCTGAGAGGAGGAGTGTTGCCATCAGGAAGGGCCACACACAGGGCTGACGGTGGCATGGATATATAAGAGCCAGTGCAGTCTGCTGGGTGATCAGGCAAAAGAGCCATGGCCAAATCCATCCTCAGCATCATTGCAGACCTCCTCATGCCCCCATGGATTCAGCATTTTTTCAGCAGCACTGTGCCTGGGTCCTTGCCTGTCTGACAGCCTTGAGAGTTGGCCTAGGGAATTATTTTTGCACCTCAGTACGTGCAAATAACACGCAAGGAGTTATTTGCATCATACCCCTCCCAGCCTGACAACAAACACATCAGCTTCCTGGAATTTTTGCTTTCTTTGCATCATATTTCTAGATGCAGGATGTTATTCAACCACCAGGTTTCTTTATTTGCCACACGCGGTTAAAGCCGGCCCTGGGAAGGAAAGCAAAAGGAAGTGGAAGCAGGTGGTGTGGGAGACTTTGTCTGCATTCATGGCTCGTCTTTTGTAACAAGCACCTTTTCTTTCAGGCCTCTGTATGCAGTAAGGGGAGCTGCTCCATGCCTGGTTTTGTCTCAGGCAGATTGCCACACTGTTCCTTGATGTTTGGTGTTCGAGGTCTGCACTGTGCTGACTAGGCTTTGGGCAGGGAGCAATCATAGAAATTACATGGTATTGTTTCTGGGTCCCAAAACTCTGCTGTGCGAGAGCTCAGAGAGGCCCTGACTCTCTTACTAAGGAGGATCAGATGTAAACAGGGTTGGGGAATTCAAGAAAACTTTAATATTATCCTTTAAAGAAAACTTTAATATTTTCCTTTCTGAGTCATACAGGCTTTGCCTGAGGCATCATCATTCCTAGAGAAATGAGTTGACTGCCACATGGATTGGCGGGACACAGGGCTGCGATGTAACATTAGCTCATTGCTCATGTACCTGGGCTTATGCCTGAACTCCTGGAAACCAGAGACAGAGGGAGAGCCCAGATCTGCATCTGGCTCATTTTACTCTCTTGGGCCAAACATCTTGGCAGACAATTTGGCAGAACATTATCACACAGTTTTGGAAGCAAGTCCCACGTAACATGCATGGAGATGTCTTGTGTACAAGCCACATACCACGGAGAAGGGAGTACAGCTAAAAGCAAGGTCAGGATTGTCCCCATTATCCAGGGGCAAGCCCTAGGATGGGTGACAAGACCATGGTCTGTGGTGAAGGGTGCTATCAGCTTGCCTTGATGCTTTGCAGTTGTTTCGTTGGTGTTTCAAGGGCAGCTGAAGACCCTCCACCTGTAGGAGATCTCATGGAGGGGCCCAAGGTCAGCACAGCTCGTCCAGCACCATCTAATCCTAGGGTGCATAAGGGCATGAATAACATAACCAAGTGATTAGAGGAGGAAAAGCCCTAAGGAACACACTGTCTGAGGACATAATCCACCTTCACATTGCAACAAGCTCCATCACTTCCAAGGAGGTTGATGTCCACAGGAAGCTGCATCCTTGTGGGCCAGACCTGGAGGTCACATCACCCACTTCATCTTCTGGATGGGGAGAGCTGATTTGTAATCAGTCATTACTGCAGGGTCAGACAAAAGTTGCTGGCTTCACAAGCTGCTGTGTGTCACGACCTGGCACATGTGGCCAGGGGTGACGCCGTGGTGGCCCATAACTGCAGCTCAGGGACTCACCAGGCTGCCCTGCCCCAACCATTCACCATCCTGCGTGGCCTTGGCTCCTTGCCCCAGCAAGAAGTGAGTCTGTGCCGCCTCCCTTATTTCTTCCTTTTTTTTTTACTCTTTCTGTTTAGCTCCCACCCACCTGACAGAGATGCCAGCAGGGCTGGCGGGGACCCAGAGCTCCTTTTTCGCTTTGCCAAAGGAGGCTGCAAGTGGCAGCAGGAGGGTTCTGCAGATGGCAGAGCCTGGGCTGCAGCGATGCCCCTACCCTGCCATGGCCAGGTCAGGTCCAGTGTCCAGCTTGTCCCACTCATCTCATGCCATAAGGGTCACAGGAGGGTGTTAGCTGGTGGAGGAGTGAATTTGCTGGTGCCAGTGGGGTTGTCTGGGTGCAGGGGAAGCATGGGCAAGCTGTGAGATCCTGCAGCTGGGCATCCCCTCCATGAACACCCCCTCCCACTGTGGCCAAGAGCTGCTGCATGAGTGCTCACCCCGGCTGCACTGCCTGGGGAGCTGCAGGTCTTTCCTCCTCTCTCTGCTCTTGGTGTTGGCTGTTGGAAAAACAGATGTTTTTTCCAGATGAGCTTTTGCATGTAGCTTCCTCATCCTCTGCCCTGGTCTTTAGTCCTTCAAATCCACCATCTCCACCACCACCAGCCTGATACTTCAGTGTTCTTCACGAGGACAAAAGAGCTCTTGCAAAGCTGGAGCTCAAACTCTAGCTCAGACCTGTATCTGACCATGGAGAACAAAGCACCTTGAGGACTCGGAGAGCAATGCAAGGGGGCTGCTCAGGGTCTTCCTGCAGCCCCACTTCCCCACAGCCAGCCAGTGTGAAGCCCTAAACATAGGCACTGGGCTGGATTTCAGGCAGGACGAGCTGGGCTGTGTCTCTACTGCAATATAAATATATAAATAGCTGCTTGTGGGCTCCCGGGCTGGCTGCAGCAGCGGTGGCCTGGGCAGAGCTCTCTGCTCAGGGAGCAGACGGGTATTTCTGGCTGTGATTTTGTTTTTTTCACAGGTTGTTTTGCCTCCACCTCTCGCTGCACTTTGGACAGCAGGTGAATCGTGTTTGGGGAAGTGAGTCACTGCCCCGCCACCAGCGCACCCTTTCATAACACACGGACGTCACAGCTTTTAAAGAGGTCAAGTTGTTAGTACTTTGCAGAAGATCTGTCAGAGCAAATTGCAGGTCTTCCTTTGCCAGAAGCCTGGCACCATTTATTTGTGGATTTTAGGGATGTATTGCAGTGAGGCCTGGGGAGTAGAGAGCCCACTCCACTCTTCCAAAAGAGCAAACACAGGAGTCCTAGAAGGTTCTACAGGGGAGAGGGGGGGTGCTTTGAAAGTTGTGTATCCTTAGAGTCATTTTTATGAAAATGAATCCCAAGCAGTTCAGCGAATAAATCTCCGCTATAACTTTTAGCTGCCAATTAACATAGCAAAAAGTCTTAACTTACAGATTTTCAGAATGAAGGGACAAGGTGCAGGATGCAGCACAGAAAAGGGCAAGTATGAGTGCTTTGCAGAGAGCTGGAGCAGAAGCAGGGATTTGACCTTCCAAAACACCCTTCACTTGCAAGACTTAAGTTCCATTTGGGTTTTGCTTTTCTTATTATTCAGCACAAAAATAGAAGAGTCGTTTCATAGGAAACCTCTGCCTAGTGCTCTGCAGAGATTAGCAGATCATAAGCAGGGCTGCCGGAATCAGCTTTTCTGGGAACGTCAGGATTTCTAACTGTTTCCATTTTTTAGTGGAATGAAAAAGCAGCTTGAAATTTTCCATGAAGAAGGTCGCTTGGGAACAGAGGAAAGATTTCTTTTTGATCTCTACCTTAGAGAGGCTTGTTTCCCTAATGGGACACTTTATATAATAAAGCCTCTAGATGCAAGATGAAAAATTTCATCACAAAATAAAGATCCAACTTTTTTGTTCTGAAATTGTTGGCGTTTATAGAAAAATGTCTTCATTTGGGGGCATCTCTGCATGAAATGGTATGGAAAGCAGATCTTTCTCCATTTTCTTAGCATCTCTGCTGCTGTGAGGCCCCAGACAGCTGTGTGCCACGCAGGGTCCCTGCAGGTACCCCCAGCTGCTGTGAGCCAGGGCAGCACAACCCCTCCTGTTCCCTGAGGACCAGGCAAGGTTATTATATAAAGACAAATAGATGTGTGTAAACAAGGCTTGCTTAAGTAACTCTACAGCTGCCAGTTTCTCTTGCTGGTCTTCTTTTCCTACTCCACCCCTCCAGAGCCTGACGTGATGGGTGTTCTGCATGGCTCTGTCCACGTTCCTCTCCCAGCCGGCTGAAGGCACATCAGCTCCAAGGAGCCCCTAGTTGAACCTTGCAGATGCTTTCAAGCAAATGAGGTGGTTAAACACCCGATGAAGTCAGACCTTGTGCCCAGCAGTGCTTGGGAAGCTGCTGGTTGTCGCGTCTGTAGGCAGGCACCCATCTCGGCACACCAAGGTCATGCTGGGGGATGCATCCCAAAGGAAAGCCACTGCCCTGCTGCAGCTGAGGGTCCTCAGCATCCCCAAACACCAAATGTTCCACATGATTTTTGCTTTCTCCAGTGTTTTTAGAGCCCTAATCCATGTGGGTGGCACAAATTCTTGTGCTATATGCCCATTCAGGTCGCCTGGCTTCAAGCCAGGGCTGAGATGCAATGAAACCCTAGGGGCACTAGATAATTTGAAATGGTTTTCACCCCCACAACTTTCTGGGGAAACTTGACCAGTTCAAATCAGGGCAGTACACAGGCACAGAGGGGAGCAAGCTACATGCAGGGTGAGGTACTGAAGGCAGGACAGAGAACCTCTAGTCTGTCGGAGGAGACGCCTGGATGTTCGCACAGCCAGTCCCTGGGTGTGTTTTGCATTTTACTCTTGTGCCACAGGGATCTGGCTGCGCACGTTCTATTTACACAGAGCTTAGTGCAGTGGCCTGAAGCAGGGACCATAAAACACAAACAGCAAACAGGGAGACTTGCCTGGCTCGGCACTCCATCAGCCAGCAGTGTGGGGTGTACTCAGCACTGCCTCCGAAGACGTGAAGATGCTGAGATCTGGGGCAGGGTGAGGACACGGTGGCGGGGTCAGCCCCAGAGAGACATTTGCAAGCTTCACCCACTTTGGGAGCTGGGGTACAAGGTGCAAAGGACAATTTTAGGGCTTTTAGCTTGTTAGGTGAGACATCTGTCATCAGCTGAAAAGCAGAATCTCACTCCAGTGAGATACAACACCTCTCAGCTCCAACAGAGCATCTACAGGCATCCTTGACCTCAGAAAATAGAGCCTGGCACAGCATGCTTGAAAAGTTTCCAACCTTTAACTTAAAAAGCAAAGGCAGGGCCTCCCTTTTTCATGTCCAGACGCAGAGAATTTATTCCAAGAGATTCCCATCCTGCAGGAGCATGGCCTGAGGGGACTGAGGGGACTGTAACATGCCACTCCATAACTCCATATACTATGTGGAAGTAGGTTGTGTCTTGTGTAAGAGTCCTTGGTACTTCCACAGGAGGGGAAAGTAAAATATGTAAAATAACCCCACGCAGGGCTGTTTTACATTAAGGCACCCTTGTCCATGAAATAAGAAAGCACTTAGACCCGGCCTTTCCCTGGTGAAGCCAAACCAGCACACTGAAACCCAGCTTAGCTTTTGAGGTTGGTTGTTTTTTCCTGTCTTCATGTTTTTCCTTTAATCTTTGTGCTGGATAATTATGACAACATTCCTCAGCATCTTTCCTGCTGCTTGTTGTGCTTATACAAGAGCCGGCTGCATTTGTTCCATGAAAACAACATCTGAAGCCGCGTTCTGTGGTTTCAAATAAAATTGTCCACAGCGCTGAGCCTTAAACTCGAGTTTGCCCGAAATCTGCATTAGTCTGGAAAATGCCCTTAAAAATAAGGGTTCCTCCTTAAGGGAACCAAATCCAGGCAGCGACTCAGCGGGGGAGCGCTCAAGTTTGCATTAAGGTTTTGATTGCCGGTGAGACTCGTGGGCTGGGGGGCACACGGCCGGCAGAGCGGTGGGTCGGGGTGCTGGCACTGCTGGCGAGGACAGTGTCCCCCTGCGAGGTCCCCCCCCGCTGGAGGAGGGGGGGGAGCCCGCGGGCCGCCCCCGGCTGCGCTGCGGGAGCCTTTACAAAACAGCCGGGCGGTTATGAAACGCGGGGACCGGCTGCCACACGTCGCAGCCCCGGCAGATGGCGGTGCCAGATCATTTTTCCCAATTTCCCACCTCCCGGGTTTTTTTCCCCACTCCCGGCGCTGCGCCCGGTGCCAGCCCCGCTGTGCTGCAGGCTGCGCACACGCTGCGCGCCCCGCGCTGGGGTAGCACTGCGGGAGGGGGGGCAGCGGGGTGTTGGAGTTCCCCCCCACCCCCGTAACTGCTTTTCGTATATTTTTGATAAATTTGAAGTCACAGCCAGTTGTGACAACTCAGCACAGCCCCAGGAGTCACCTTTGGCGCAGCTCATGCCCCCGCTCAGGATGCTCCATCCCACAGCAAGTGGCGGAGAGGGGACAGGGAGGACACATACTGCCGAACTGTAGGGGACTATGCAGAGCCAGGCAGCCAGAGCTCCTGGATTTCTTCCCAAACTCTTTCATAGTTTTGTACAAAACCTGCTCACACAGATCCCAGCTCCCCACCTCTTGCCTTTCCTTGGCTGTTTCCTTCTCGGGAGGGACAGATAGCACTGGGTAGGCACCATGACTAGGTGAATAAACAGCATTTCTTTCTCCTCGGAGCCCACAAACACCTTTATTTGGCTATAAGTGGCCCGGGCCTGCTCCAGCACATGCTGCCATATGCATCCCCACCTCCTCGGCATGCCCAGGGCGTACACGGCTCCAGCACGGGAAGGCTAATCTTCGTCCTCCTTCTCACCATCCTTGTCACTGCCCTGGTCCTGAGGCAGGAACAAAAAGAAAAGGGACAGCACATGAGGGGGTTGCTGGGTATTTCATGTCCCATCCCTCAGTACCTCTAGGTATTTGATAGCACCCATAGCCAGCACCCACATAGGGGTCTGTAGGTGCAAACCCCCTCGGGCTGGTGGGCAGCGGGGCAGCCAGGCACAGCACAGGGCTGGCAGTGCGGTTACCTCCTCTAAATCGCTGTCAGAGCTGCTGCTTGTGCTGTCCTTCCCATCTCCCTGCAGGGAGAAAGAGAGATGGACAAGCATCACCGGGGACCCTGCTGCCCTGCTGTTCTCAAGCCAGAGAGATGTCTGGTCTTGGGGGTATGTAGAGTCAGGCTTTGCACCAGTGGTGCTGCCCTGGACCCACATGTGCTCATGGCCCCACAGAGACCTCCAGAGCCAAGAGCAAGGATTCAGTGGTGTGTGCAGTGCAGACAGCATTGCTCTCCACAGCACTATCTCATTGAGGTTGAAATAGGAGGAAAAGGAGAGAGAACTAACTTGGAATACCAGAAGCAAAGAAAGTGCTCTCTCAGTGGAAAAGCCATGCACACAGCATGATTTCTAGGCTGTGGACAGCACAGCTCCATCTACCAGATGTGTGGGGTTGTCATGGGTCAGACATGGCTTCCCTTCACGGCCAGGATGTAAATCAGTTGGGCCCGGTGCCTTCTAACTCCCTACAAACCCTGTGCCAAGCATCTTTCTCCACCGGGCTCAGTGGCAAGCTGGGAGCTCTGCATCGTTCACATCCCCACCACCCATACTCACCTGTGGAGGTGGCCCAGCTCCATAGCTGCCTGCTTCCCCCTGGGACACCGATCGTCCCCGCAGGGGCTGGCCCCATCCTGCCACATGCTGGGTGCCCCACAGACACCACACAGCCAGCGGCACAGTTTGTCCAGGGTATCCCCAGCACAGCCCCTGGCATCAGATCAGGGGCTCACCCTGAGCACCACGGTGGGGACTTTGGGGCTGGAAACCCTCTGGCAAACAGTTCAGCAGATGTGCAGAAAATTCCATTATTTCCCTACCTTTTCTCCTTCCCCTTCCAGCTTCTTCTTGTCCTCTTTTTCTCCCTCGGTCTTTACCTTCTCCTCTTCTTCCTTCTCTTCTTCCTTGTCCTTTTGCTTCTCCTCTCTCTCCTTATCTTCTCGCCCAAACCCTACAACAAGGCACAAAGGGAGGTTCATCGCCAGCACATGCAAACCCGGTGGTTCCCCCTGGGTTCACACCAAATACTCACATTTCAGGATTGTCGACATTTCACTGAAGCCAAAGAGCTCTGGGGCACGAGACCGTCACACCTACAACACAGAGAGGACCTCAAGGAGCAACTGGAGAGTGGAGTAGGGTGAGCTTTTCAGGGATGAAAATGCCTCACTGCATCCCACCATGTGGTTTTCTCTTCTTCACGGGAGAAGAGGCCCTGTGTACTTTCTACCCCCCAAAACAGCAGGGAAAGAGGTAAAGCAGTCTGTGGCCTCCCCCCCCCAAAAAAAACCAAACCCCCAAACAAACAAAAAACAAAAATCCACACAAAACAAAAAAACCCAAAACAGAACACCACAAACCAACAAAAAAAACCCCAAAACACCAAAAGGACCAGACCTTGTGCCCACCAAGGCAGCACCCGCTGCCCTCCACCCAGGGAAGCAGCAGGGGGAGAGCGACAGAGGCAGTGAAATCTCAGGGCAAATGTGCAGGGAGATGCCTTAAACCCCCCGTGAGCAAGTGCAAATTACAGAAATATTTCAAATTGAGAATGAATCAATAGGCATTGGGGCTCCCAGGGAGCCCCAGCAGAAAGGAGACCTCCCCTGGGGACAGGGCAATGGCAGGGAGATGGAGATAGCAGAGAGCAGAAGAGAAGCTGAGAGCAACAGCAAGAAAACTCTGAGCATTGATTTGGCGCCTGAAAGGTGACATTAAAAGAAGAGAAAGATGACAGTTTGCTTTAAAAATAGTAGAACCAAAGTCTATTAAATAGCCCAGGCAGGTCAAACCCCCCTTCTCATACACAAATGGCAAGATGGGACAGAGGGAAGGCAGAAGGGGACGAGGGATCGGGTCCCTTCTGCTCACAGGGGGTCCTTCCCCTGCCGCAGTAGGTAATTAGGAAACAGTTTCTCTTCCAGCCACTGATGGAGGGAGGCAGAATATTAATGCTTTCTTTTAATGCTTTTTTAGCCACAAAATGACATCATCTGGTTGGTATTTGGGCTTTTAAAAGAGCTGATCGAAGCTTCTGAGCTGATAACATTGAATTGTATTTCCTAGACAGGCTTTAAAAGCCAGGAGATGCTGCAAGGAGCAGTGGGGTTTGGGGTGGCATCAGAGGAGAGGCAGGTTGGACGGGGAGGGCAGGAGTGTGTGAAGTGGCTGATAAAAGGTGTAATCAGTGCAAAGTTAAAATCTAATTAATAATGAACAGTAATCTAATTAATCTTCGTAATTAAGAAGGGCAACTATTAATTGAAAATAATTAAATTTTAATCTAAAATCATTACAAATAATCAAACGTTAACAAAAGAAAAGACAGCCCCTGGGAAGGTGCAGGAGAAAGTACAGCTGATGCCTGACCCCGGGTCCTGCTCACCAAAGCTGCTGTACAGCTCCACAGTTTGTGTCCAGCCCCAAATCCATGGGGGATGCCCCTGCCTCGTGCCTTCACTGGGGAAGTGTGAGCAGACAGGAAAGGCACAAGGTACACAGAGGTACGCAGAGGTGGACCTCATGCTTTGCACCAAGACACAGGTAACCGGAGCAAAGCGCAGCAGCCAGGGCTGGAAAAAGGTAGTGCTGCCCCAGTGCATGCTAAGAAATGCTACTGTGGGGGGTTAAAACCCTTCAGTTCCCCAGCGAACCACTAACCCTGTCCCTGGGGACCAGCCCAGCTGATTTCCAAGAGATGGGGTGGGCTCCCCTGCCCCAGGGCTCTGCCACACTCCTGTCCCCTCTCTGGGGGTGCCACCCAGCACCCTGCACAGCCCTCACCGTGGGTGGTGGCTCAGATGAGGGCTGCCAACACTCAGCTTTTTCCCATCTCAGACCAGCAGATCCTGTTTTGCCTGTTCCTTTGGAGCCTTGGCCACCCTGCATTTTGGGCAGGCAGGTTTCCCTGCCACAGATGAGCTGGTTCCCTAAAGCCCAGGCAGGCAAACCAGCAAAAACCAGCGGCCAGCTCTATGGTCCCTGCTGACAAGCTGCAATTTTCCTCCATGGCCAAGCAAAACACGAGATGCATGTGGCTCAGACCTCTGGCTGACAACACAAACCTGAGTATTTATACCCCATCAGATGCGATGGCCTGGATGGCCTTAATCCCGCCAGGCACAGCGGGCTTACATGTCCCAGGGTTTGTGCCTAGTCTCACCCAGGGGACTGAAGTCCTTCCTGCAAGGCTCCAGCACAACACCCGATTGCCGTCCCCAAAACCACATGGCTCATGCCCAAGAAAGCACGAGCTGCCCCAGGGATGCTTCTACTGCATCCTCTGCTCCACGCTGCCCTCTTGCTCCGCTTCTCCAGCCTGTAAGATTGATCTGTATAGACGTCTGTAAATCCCCTTGGTAACAAGAGGGAGACAGGCAAGTGCCTTACCTGGAGCTGAAAAAGGCAAGTGGCCTCCTCGATGCCTGGCTAGCAGCTACCAGGGATCTGGGTATTTGAGTGTTGCCGTCTCCTCCCCAGTCCCACTTTCAGAGCAGAAAAACTGGCTCTGCCACTCGCCGTGGACAGCACATGACACCGGGAACATGACCAGTCCCTTTTGTACTCTAAGAGGCATTGCCTCCAGCAGGGGCAGGAGCAGAAAGACCCTACGCAAGCAAGCCAGGGCAGCTCTGGAGGCTGCATACATCCACAGGGACCAGCCCTGGGACCAGGGAGGGCACTGGGGTTCAGCCTGGGAACATGCTATGGTCAGGATCCTGCTGGAAGTAGAGAAGAGAGGATTTGAGGGTGTCCTTAAAACCATGGTGAGAGGAACCTCCAGCAGGTCCTTGCTCCCCTCTTGGTGGGAGGTGCCAGGCAGCTCCAGGAGGTCCAGGCAAAGGCTGGAGCAGGCAGCTCTCAGCACTCCCAGCTCCGCACGACACTTGCTTGTCCTTGCTGCTGGCTTTCACGCCAACATATCATTAAGCAAATACCTGTCAGCAGAGAGCAGTTACCAGCAGGTCTAAACACTTGCATAATGTGCTTCCCCTCTAATGCAATGCCCTCGTTTTAATAGTACCAATACGGGATAATAACAGTAACAATGTCAGGAAGGGCTTGTGTACGTGAAAGCTGATTTGTCTTCTCCACCTAGGTATTGCCTTTCCCGCAAGATTTTCCCCATTTAAAGCTTTCAACTCTGCAACAACGTTGCTCCCGCAGTCATTTGACTTTAATTTACAGTAATGGCAAGACACCTGGAGCCCCTTCCCACCAACCCAGACTAATCCTGGGTAACTTATGCAAGAAGCAAGCAGCTGTACAGAAGTCTCTTACCCCAAAAACCTGGCCACGTCTGCCCCAGGCCTCCTCCACCAGGGCCTGCACCGGCCCCAAATGCAAAGCGTGAATCCCCTTGGCAAGTTTAGATCAGAAATAAGGGATGGAGTTTAATGGCAAGGGTGGATAAACTCCGGAGCAGCTCAGAAAAGCCGATGGCATCCCTGCTGCTGCCAATTTTACAATCCATAGCTGTACTGCTTTCCAATAGAGATGTTTCAGCTCGTACACAAATCATTCGGCGAACTCGGGGCAGCCAGCACTCAGTCTTAGGGTAAACGATGGCAGCAATGCCACCTGTCCCAGTGTGACACAGCCACCAGGTCAACGCAGCCAGGTAACTCGAGGTACAGCGCGGGAGCTCAGCGGAGATGTGCACAGGGAGCACAGTGCAGAACCCTGGAACAGATCCAGGGAGGCTGTTTGGTGTCAGGACTGGCTGGCATCCAGCCCCGCTCCTCTGAGCAGCTCCTGCCACCTTAGGAGGATCCTCCCTCACAAACACCACGCTCAACCTTATTTTTAACTGGTGACCTCACTGCTCGCTCCCTGCCAGCCCCCAGCCAGGCTCTCAGTGCTCTGATGCAAGGGACCTAAGCCTGCAGCATTCTCCAGTTAGAGCAGCCCAGGGAACAGCCCTGCCATCACTCCCTGGACACAAAGCATCACCCCAGGGAACCTGCTCATCAGAGACTGCCCCGACCATCAGGCCAGGCTGCAGCCACCAGCACCTTACAGCACAGGGGTGGCTGCCACCAGCCAGCAGGACAGCAGAGCGGCAACCGCAGCCACAGCTAGGTGTCAGCCCACAAACCACACAGGCTCTGCTCTCACCCTGCAGCAGGCACAAAGCCGCCCTTAAAGGAAGGAAAGCAACCCGCAGCCAGCGCCCGAAACATCAGCACACAGCCACCTCCGAGCTGTCAAAGCACAGAGCTGCGAGGGACAAGCGAAGCTCACAGGAAACCTTCACTAGCACGTTACTGGCCACTCATGCCCTCTGTTTCTGTGCCAAGGAGCCTTTGGCTACAGACGACCAATCTCTGCTTAAATCACATCATCATAGACCACTGTTTATTTAGGATCCAGCGTGCACACCTGGGAAAGAAATGCTGGAGCTCCCCTCCCTGCCTCTGAGTCAGGCCATTTAATGTGTGCTGCAGGTGACCCGGGACTGCTGTCCCCTTGGTCAGGGCAACCAGTGGCAATGTAACTGCTGCTGTTTCCACATGAGGAAAACTGCTCATCCCACCTGTGTCAAGAGGTTTCACTGCTACTGAACATGTGTGCTTTAATTATGAGAAATAAGTCCCTGGGAAGCTGGTTGGGCAAGGGCTGGGAGCAAGTCCCAAAGCCCATCAGGAAGACCAAGCCCTTTTTATGTTTTCAACCTTTCCACAGCAGCTGCCAGGAAGCAGTTTTTACAGCTGCAAGTAGAAGAATCCCTCCCAAGGAAAGAAAATAATTGTGGAAGGCTTTCCCCGGTCTGCCCCCCCGCCCCCCCCCCCAAGTCACTGCCAGCATCTTAGCTAACTCTTATCTATTCTCAGCCACCTCTTGCCTCTCCAAACGCTACCAGAAGTACTCAAATTACTGCCAGCTCTCATTAGGTTCATGCACAAGGCAAGGCTGAGCAAGACCTCCACACAGCTGGATGCTGAATTCTGATGAATCCTTTGGGTAGGAAGATTTCAGCAACTGTGGAACTTTTTGTTGGCTATCTATTGTAGTGCTTGCCCTGGCACACAAGTGAAGCTGCTGCATGTTTGATTACTGGCTGCTGCAACAAAATCCAGGTGGGCGTATGACTGAAAGAATTACTGTCTGCAACTTCAAAAAAAAAATCACCTCATTTTCTTTAATTATTAAATTACACTAAAGCACTGCAGGTCAGTGGAATTTATCTGCAAGAAAAGCAGCTGCTGCTTCATAAAACACTGTTACCTTTATTTCTCCTAACATTTCTGTAAAATTTGGCTTTGCAGCAGGAACAAAGCTGCCATTTTGCACTGATGCAGGAACTGGGAGCTCAGCTGTGGGAGCTCTCAGTCCCCAGCCTGGGTTCAGAGCCCTCTCTGCTATGAGACAGTACCTTATGATGTGAAAAGCCCTAGCTGGCCGGGCCCCAGAGCAGCATCCAGCCTTGCCCCACAAGCCACAGTGAGGGCTGAGAAGATACAAAAGACAGCTCTTCCTTCTCATTTCATTTGTGCCCACTGTTATCTTGATAGCTTTTAACTGTAACGGTTGTCAAAACAAATCCTTTCTTTAATAATGCTATCAACCAAAAGAAGAAATAAAATACAGAGTTTATTGTAGTGCAGATTTTTTTTTACCCCAGACACACCCCTTTCAAGTCTAGTTTTCTTTAAGATGCAAAAAAAAGGCTCTCCCTTTAGAGATCTGATCAGTCTAACCATGACCAAGGTAAGGCTTTTTCCATATATATAAAATCAGAGGAGCATTAACCAAAAGATATTCTAATAATAAAAACACTTCTCTACTGCACAAATAGAGCAGAGGAATGTTAAACCTTCAGTACAGCAGAAATGTGCAAGACCTGCTAAAAAACCCAGAGGATTTTCCAAATGGGATTTGAGCATCATTGTTACCAATGAGCAAGTACAGATGCAGGTGTGACACTCAGTCACCTCTGGTTAGCTATTCTGAACTTCTTGAAGAGATCCATTTTGGCTGTGCATTTCTGCTCTTGTGATTCCCACAGAGGCTGCTCCCTCCCAATGGGCAGGCTCAAAAGATAGAAATTGCAGAAAGGAACAAAGCAGGGAACTTTCACAGCACAAAGAAACAGATACTATACGTGGAGCAGCTTCTGAGACAAATCAGAACTCCCGCTAACAGAACCAAATTGCTTCCTCTCCCCCTACATTAATATACCTTCCAAGAAGGAGCATCGCTTTATAACGTTTTTTACACAGGAAGAGGAGAAAAGCAGTAATTCGAGTTTGTGAACAGTCTGTGGCCGATACGTCAAGCTGCATTGAAGAAGGGGAATCCTCCTGCTAAATTCTCTCATTAAATTGCCCAAACACAAATCAATCCCTTTTAGCCAGTTCTCATTTATTGCTATAAAGCGAAGTACCCACATTCTTCGGGCCCAATCAGCATTTTCCCAGCTCACGCTGGAGCAAGCACTCTGCAAAAGAATGAGAAACAGCACCGTAGTGAGAGTCCCCACCGCGCATCCCTGAGTCATTAACAGACACTTTCAGGAAGCCAGGGCTTCTCTTCAGCAACAACGGCTTGATCAGGAATCCTCTCTGCTCTATGCTTTCCAGCCTAGGAACTGCAAAGTTCATCATCATAAATATCGGCCTTCTCTCGCGCTTCCCACCCAGTACTCACTTCAACACCAACACAGAGCTATCGGGAACCTAATTATGCCTTTCTGACTTTAAAATCACACCATGATTTTAGCTAACTCTTTAACTAGCCAGCTGCTACTCTATTCTCCAGCACTGGAGAAGCTCTCTGGACTGTGAAGACAAAGAGCTTGTTAACACATACAGCAGAGGGATTTCAGTGAAAAGATACAGACAGTCTATGGAAACAGAGAAGCAATATGCACTTTAAGTCTGTCACGTTGTCCACCAGCCTGGACTATGCTAATCACATCTCTCAATGTGCTGTAAGAGCTGTCATTGCCATTCTGCATTTAATCACTGTTCTTGCAGCAGCAGTGATCAGAGTTAATCTTTCTCCCTTTAATAAGAGCCATTACATCATTCTCCAGCATGGATACTATGAAGTGGGAAGGTCAAAAAGTTCTTAATTAGAAGGATTCTTATTACTGTGATAGTTCCGTTCTAGCCTCAATAAGAGAGATCTGCAGTACAGGCAGCAAGAGCTGGAAGGCATCTTGGATATACGAAGCACTGTTTGAAGCCTATGAAAACAAAAATCAAAATACACACATGAATAAATATGCTACCAATCAGTTTTAGTAACCACATACCCATTTCAAACAGCATTAATTAATGCACATAAGAAACAGAAGCCCAGTGCTTGTCAAATTTTTAAGGATTCATTCTAGAAATCAATTTAATATTAAGTTTTTAAGGGGCTTTATGCCACTCAGCAAAAAAGCAACTGACTTAAAAACTGCCAAACAAGATCAGGTGCAATCCAAACGTAGGATACTGGTTTTGGTAACAGATGACAAGAATTTATTTCTAAGTGAGGCATAAGCATGCTGTGGCAGGAAGGAGAACATACCAACAGGAAACACCCGTTTCCTACCACACCTCAGAAGTTTACAAGCACTGAGAACCAACTTAACAGCTAGGAAGTGTTGGGACTCTGGCATGCTAATTTCTGAGCTTGTCTAATGTTTGACTTTGGACATCTAAATTCTAGAAATCCAGACTGTTGAATTTAATATGCATCTTCTGACTCATCGTAACTGTCAGCTGAGACCACGTAAAGCTCACTCTTCACCAAGTAACTCATCTCTTGTGCAAACCTACATTCATTTATTAGAACTTTTAAGTTATTAGATAAGTAAGCAGAATCTTAGATCATAGGTTAGAGAACTTGGCGTGCATAAGGATATTGAAGTGGAAAAACCCCAGCATATCTATTTTTTAAGTATTAGCTTTAAGTTTTAACTTCAGCATAACTGACCTCCAAAAACACTCCAGTGATTAAGGGATTAAGCACATCTGCTTTCTCTTTGACCTGCAGAGATCACACATATATTATCCTGATTGAAAATCTGATCACATTTCTTCAAGCAAGATAAAGCTAAATCCCCAGTAAGTTTAAAATTGCCATTTGCTCCCTTGAGTATAAGAAAAGTTAAGTCACCAGCTGCAGAGGACCTGCCTTGTAGCATGCAAATCAGAACAAAGTAACCCACATATGCCCAACGCAAATCGTATGTGAATATACACATTACATCTTCAAATGAACTGTGGACAACTGGACAATCTCTAAAGATAATGACAGAGTAACACCTGAGCGTTTTGGAAAATCCACAACAGGATCACAAACCTTATTTTCTTCCGTCTCCTTAGTACTGTCAGCACCAACTCCCACCCCCAGTCTGTGCTAGGCTGAACGCAGCAGGAGGCACTCAAAAGCTCAGCATACATTCAGCTGCCACAGTTAGGGGAACATTGGCCCAGAAGATCAGTTCACAGGGCAAAACATATATATATATATAAACATGCAAACACAAAAAGCACTTCGTGGTGAAGATCCCAAGGCTGTAATCAACTAACCACATCTCAACCCCAAGAACTATGGTGTAACCCTTACCCCTGCAGTTGTTAAGCACGTAGTAAACTCTTTAGAGAAAGTTGACAGTTCTTTACACAGCAGAATCGTCATTCTGTGGAATAAGAGTGGGAAAATCATGTAGTAAATACAGTCTACAAGGTAACTTCCTTTTAGCACTCCTGTAACACACAAATACCTTGTTTCCATGCATATACAGCTAAAGTAAACCAAAACTGATACAGAGCATATAAACAGTGTATGAAGATCCAGAGGTTCCCCAAATAAATTAGGGAGGGGAAAGATGGAAAAATAAAGCTGAAGATCTGAAACAGCATTCAGAGGTCAGACACATACATTCCAGAAGGAACAGTACTAACTTGCTTTTTTTTTTTTTGACTGACAAGTGTTAACTTCTGAAAGTATTGCATATTTCATACACTTGCAAGTATCTCCCAGCATAAAAGAAAATTCTCATGTCATGCATTATTAGTAAGACCAGTCTACTAATTAGTTGCAGCAATTTTACAGTATCATGTACCTAACATACTAAATGAATAACAGAGGTAATTAAGAATTACCTTTATACAACTGCTTTGTCATATTTTAAATGTGTATCTACTAACTAGCACAAGCTTAGGGCAAACCTTCTTGGCTATATAAAAGCTTTCAAGTAGGGTTTCCTCTTTTTTTAATCAAGAAATGTCTTTAAGCTGGAAAAAGAAACAGCTGAATTCTGCAGGAAGATAGTGATGCCACCCATTGCAACTTTGAACACATATGCAGAACTCAAGAGCCCTGCATCCCATGGATCCCAGAGTTATTAGACAGTTTAATCAGTATGTAAATAATTATATGCTACACATTTACTAAGAGGTGAACTTACTGTGAAAGGGACTTGGCTCTGTCTGTGGCTGTCACCTCTTGCTTCTGACCATGTAGAAACAAAGCTGCAGTTTTGTGAAACATTTCAATGGAGCATGCTGTCAGTTCAGCCAGACTTCTTATGGCAAACGCATGAATGTCCTGCAAGAGTTAAAAAGATTCCCCATACCATATGAAACCTGGAAGCTTTTATTATTTAAAACAAGTGAATCACAATGTACTATGACTACACTGCCCTTTCAGACCTCAGAATCTACACAGAAATAGAAACCCGCAAATTCTGGAATCACAACTGTAACTTAGCAGCCAGGTACACACTCTGCAGTCAGATATTCTCTTCCTTCATTACTCCATTACCTCTACTGATATTTTAGCATCATGGTCACCATCTCTGGATTCTACTTCTTGGTTTTCTTCACTCTCTTTTTCTTCTTTAGGAAGACTACTGTTGAATCGTGCTATCCATTCATGAGCAGATGTCCTCACCTGTATGAAGATGTACCATAGTATTTAATGACTGGAACAAAGCCCCCCTCTACGTACCTCAAAACATGGAGTATTGGATCTCTCTAGAGGAAGGAAACAGCTACAACTCCTGAGCTAGTGAGAAGAACCAGGACAAATGATCCTAGTGCTTTCAGCACATCAACTGATGCAGTTGAGGGCAATTATTTCTCTAGCACCAGGTGCTGGATTTTACCAGCAAGAAGATGACTAACAGAGGTGCTTCAGAAACACATCTGCAGAATGCTGCTGCCACTTGGTGGATCTGAAGGGTAGTGAAATGAAGGCAAGAAACAGGATTCTTCCTCATACCAACTTCTGAACACAGTAAAACCAGCTGCTTTGTACCAAGAGGAGGGCTTCAGTTCATGACTGTAGGTTGATTTCACATGGTGGCTGAAGGCTTACTGCTCCCAGTTATCTTTGCCACCACTTATAACTGCCCAGTGACAGGCCAAAGACACACTGATGTCTACTGATTCAGAGCCAAAGACCTTACAGAACATGATTTTGCCCTATAAAGTCAAAGGAAAAGGCCCAATCTCTTTTGCCTACCATTGTCAAAGGATCTAAAACATGGCTTGTTTTCATGCATTTGATATTTTCACAGGCAAAGCAGGACTGAGAAACAGTTCCTGTGAGGAATCTCTTCAGCTTTTAGAAGATGGGAAATAACTCACCATGATCAGTTTGTCTGGCTTTGAGGAGATACGCAATTCTGAAAACAACTCTGTTACTTCTTTTGTGAACTCCTCGTCTCCTAAAGGACAGGAAAGGTTAAAGAACCCACACAGAAGACAGATACAGGGATAAGCAGCACTTCAATGCACAACTAGTTCTGCACAAGTGTGTCAACTGTTTCCTTTATTTCCTCTTTGAATCATCACCTCAGGCAAGAATGCAAACCTGGTCTTTTTAAATACAGTTTATAAGGGAAGTTCTGAAAAGGTGGAGACATCAGTGCCAGAAGGTTAAAAAAAAGAAAGCTTTTGCTTTCTGAATTCTGGTTTTTTAACTAAGGTTTTTTGGGGTTTTGTTTGGTTTTGTTTGTGGGTTGTTTTTTTTTTTTAACCGCACTAACTTGAGCATCACCTTGGAGAATCTGAAATATCACTTGAAACCTATGGTTTTCCTATCACATACAGCAGGGCAGATGTTAACAGTGGTGGGAAGGCTAAGAGATCCATCATGTGCAACTATAAAATATATATTAAATGCTAAATGATAGCAAGTGCAGGTGTGTAAGCCCTCCCTGATGAGCCATTTAGGTAAAAGCAATGCAGAAATTTACATTTAAATCTGCATAATCCTCAAGAATCAGATGGTTCTTGTGGATGGATGCCCCTCTGAATCTTTTGGTCTGTGTGGCTAACTCATTTAAAAAATAAATAAAAAGGCTTTTTGCTTTCCCATGGGTTGGACAACTCTATTCACAGTCTTTCCTTCATGGTCAGGGAAACCCAGCATCTCTCTGAATTTGCATCTTGGCTCAAGGTCAGTTGTATGAACTGCCCAGGAGTCAAACAACTCTAATCCTGCCCTGGCAAGAAATCATTCCTGCTACAGAATTAATGCACAGTAGCTTTCCAGAGATGAAGGGTATTGCTACCTGTCATGCTCCTGGCCACAGGCAGCTTTAGGATTAAGTATCCAGTTAAAGAGTAACTTTGGAATCATGCCCATTGCTAGTGATCAGGGCTGGTTGGTTCTATACTGAGAATTTCGTTAAGAACCAGCTTCTCCTTCCAGAACCTGGGGCTCACTTACCCTTCCTTTCTTCTTCTTCTTCTTCAAAGAATTCAGGTAAAGAAAATGCTTCTTTGAGTTGCTGCATTTCCTCCTTCAGTGTGTCCAATACTTCTCCAGACAAGGTGTTTAGAACTGATTTCACCTGGTTAGGGGCAGCACAACCAAAGAGAAAATCATAAATCCAACAAGAAAAAGAAACAGGATGGAAGACGCAGCACTGGTTTACATTGTGTGTAAAAACATCAAAGAACGATGTAATTGGGAAGTGGTATTTTCCTACAGAAAGAAGGAAAGGGAAAAAGACCTAGTTGTGAAGTCCTGTTAGGTAATAATGGATTCTTAAGGAGTTCTTCAATTTTCTTTCATAAAAAAACAAACAGTGAATGACTTGTGAAATTGCATGCTGATCTGCCCTCCTACCTGCCCCAAGGCAGAGACGACAATCTCTGCTGTGCTCACAACACTCTCCTCTTCTGCAGACCCAGGCAGCAAACAAGTGGGTATGAGGACAGAGCAACTCATGAGAAGTTGCTGAAGACATGCAGGAGCGGCGGCTAGCTGGGTATAGAGAATGGCTTTAGGAGCTGACGTGGGACATAACGCTCCCAAGGTAAACACCAGATCATAACGCAGGGGTCAAAGTGAAGTTGTGTTATCAATCACTTTATAGCAAGTTTTGAGCACTTGATTTTACATGTATATACATATATTTCTGATCTTTTTTGCCCTGCTCAGCCAAACTCAAAAAAGAAGGCAAATTGCTCAAGGCCATTACCTTTGATTCACTCTCTCTGGAAAGCATCTCTAAGGCCTCCAGATGCGAAAGACCCTGAAATTCATCAAACAGTAACCCATAATGGGCTTTCTTCTCTGTAGCCATGGTAACCTCAGTAGCTGTCTGCTGCTCTTCTTTCTCCTTTGCCTCTCGTAAGACCTTGAAAAGAAAAACAGAGGGCTCAGGTCAGTGCCAGAAGATACAGTATATGGGAGGAGAAGCTTTTTCATTCAACAGTAAAAACTGTTGCTTAATGACCGGACTGCAAAAGCAGCAAAAAGAAATGAGAGAAACCAATGAGGAGCCGATACAGAACTGCCATACCTGAGATAACGTAGAGTTTCTGTTCATTAGGCCCTTTGTTTTTTTGAACCCAGGGTCTCCCTCAGCTATTACATCCATTGTCTTTTTCCCGATGAATTCCAAGGCATCCAGACCTCCACTGATAACACTTTTCCCCTAGGAATCACGTTTGGATACAGAGAGTGATTAAAACTTGCAGAAGACTATACAGTTGAAGAAATTGAGTTGGGGGATTTGAATCAGCAATGTTACAGTACACACTCACAGAAAAGCCACATTGGTCCTTGCCACCCTAAAATTCAACCCTAATCACCACAATGAGAGCAGGACGACAACGTAACAGCCACAACACACTATCATCCAACAGTTTAATATAGTACTCTGGCTACTGCAGTAATCTGATGAGAAATATATTTTCATTTTGTGAACAAGCTGGTTCTCAGCACATTAAAATATTCAGTTCTCATCCTTCAACCAAAAAACACTAGACCTGTGGGTTTTGGTTGCTGACTCTCGTTCAAGCCTTAATAGCAGAAGCAAGCTTTCCATCAGCGGCTTTTTCAGATTCATGGGCAAATTGACAAGACAGCAGATCACAAAAGCACAGTTTCTAAGGGTAATGGGTTCCTTTGAAGTGCATTTCTCATGGTCACAGGAGCAAGCTGATTTCCAAGTAATTTGGGCTAGTTTCACAGAAATTTTTGAAGAGAATGGATTTCATCTCTAGACAGTTCTGTGCAAATCAGTAGAAATATTCCAGGAGTGAGTCTGACCCAGCATTTACCTGAATACTCTAAAGGAAGGGAGCAGGGATAACAGAGTACAGATGTGACACGCACAAACCACACAGTCCACTTTTTGTTATGCATGTATCAACACTCAGTACAGAACTATCAAAATTCAAGACATCTTACACATTAAATGCCAGTTAGAAGCAAGGCACAGGATAAAGGTTGTCTGAAGGTTGAAACCGTTTCTCACCATTCAGCCCACAAAAGTCAAAATTAAAAAAGTTTCCTCTTACAATGTTTTAGATGAAAGGCAAAAACCCCAACGCTCTCTTAAACGCATTTTCTCTTGCATTCCCAACTCACTCACTGTGCTTTGGACAGCAGTAGAGATGGTTGATAAAACTCCAAGAGCCCCAGCAATAGGAAAGGAACTGCCGTCATCAACCGCATCTGTGCTGCCAGCACCAGGATTCTCGCTTCCTGCATTAGAAGGCAGAAAATTAAGTTCCTTGCTCCCAAAAAAAGATCCTGTCAGCTGCAGAGTGCAGAAAATCAACAAACACCGAGTGTCAGCCAGGAGCAGGGCTAGAATTGGGATTATTTTCCTACCTACTTTTCAGAACCAACAGAAGTAAGCAATAGAGTATTATTTTAGCACAGAGATATCAACCTCAATATACATGACGCCGAGAAGGTGGTATTATTTTGCAGCTAATTACATTATGAGAAATGTTTTGGTGTTTTTCTTACGCAGTAAAAACTGACCTCTTGTAGCATCTCTGGCCTCTGAAGAGATTTCACTAGGACTGGGGATCCCAAGGGTTGTTTCTGCTTTTTCTATGACATTTGAAATACCTTGACCTAGAGAAGACAGCAGTATTACTTTAACCGTGACATATAACAGAAATCAGAACAGAACAGGATTAGGGCTGCATTATTTTTTTAATTATTATTCTGGATTCCTCCTTTCAAGACAGTTTGCCCACCACTAAAACCTACCACTACCCAGCTTGCTTACCAATATAATGAACTCAGGTTTCATCTCAGCTTTTAAATCAAGCTGTAAACACCAGCTGAATACCATTTAAAATACAGGCTTAAAATTATGTAAACAACTTAAAAACTTGAAAGTAATTTTGGCTGAGCATATCTCCTTAATCTCACTGTACCTTTCGGTACAAGTTTTCCCTGTTACTTGAACAATTCTCTTGACATTTTTCCAATAATTGCTGCTATAACAGAAATCTCCTTCTCTAGAAACAAGCTCAAAAGCAGTAGCTTGACACATGAAGCACGGTTAAAATATTTATCAAACACCAGAAAGAGCCTTACCTACAGTAGCTACAGTAGCAGAGGCAGTTGACAGAAGAGATTTCCCCCAGCTTCCCCAGTACCCCCATCCTGTCTGAACTGCAGCAGGAGAATCTGAGACCTTTAATGAAGAAAAGCAGAAGAGAGCGATGGAGATATTGTGGTGAGGAGAGGAACACAAGCAGTCTGTGATGTGTAACTTTTGCGCAGCTTTTTCTTTTCAGACAAACAGCAATGTGAATTTTCAGAAAAGGATTGGGGCTTATGCTCAGAAAGCTTCTGTGCTCAAAGTCATGAAACGTGCAGTCACATTATTCAGTGGGCACAGGAACATACCATGAGGCTTTCAGCTGCGGGCTCTTCTGTGGCAGCAGGCTGGCTTGGGGGTTTGAGTTCAGGTCTTTTCCGAGTCATAGGCACAGGCTCAAGCTCTTGCTCTTCAGTGCTGTCAGTGCAGCCAAGTTCCTCTGCTTTCTGTTCATTTTCATCTTTGTAAGAGGTTTCTTCTTTCAGATTTTCACCACTGTCTTTCTCAGACATGACTATGAACATCCATAGAAAGAAAGCAGATAAAATAATCACTTCCTTGTACACTTTGACATTAGTTCAAACGCATCACATTTGTGTTTTAAATAATTAAACACAACTAAGACAGAAATCCCTTCATGTTACCACAGCGCATGAACAGATTAAGTTTTTAAGCAAGTGTGTGCACCAAATTACATCTGCCTGGATGAAATGTCACACTTGAAAGTTTAAAGTCCCATAGAAACATGTGGCTTTAACTGACACACCCTCTCCACAGGAAAGAAAAAGGTTGCTAACTCTGAAACACAAATGAAAGGTTCAAAAGGTCCTCAGATAATTACATCCATGACTTGCTTCACACACAAAAAAAAAAACCAACAACAAAAAAACAACCACCAAAAAAAACCCGAACACAAACCCCAAAACTGATCAGGATGGCTGCTTTGAAGGGTGTCAGATATGAATTGGGAAAGCTGGGCAGGTAGGGAGGCAGCAGCTAGTTCATTTCTGTATTTAGGGCTGAGCTTCACCAGGGCATTAACAGCACCCAGAACGTGAAACACACTCCGGCTGCCACCGCACCCGGCCCCCACATCACACCTCGGGGACGAGGGTGCCCGCGAACAGGCTGCCATGCTGCGGCCTGCTCATGGGGCAGAGGTTCCGTGCCTCCTGGCTTTGCTGGCAGCGCTTCAGCAGCTGTGGGACAGCACGTTGAAGGCAGCAGCAGGCAGGGCCTGGCAGCAGCAGCTGGCAGGGCCAGGCCGGGCCCCCCCCAGCCCCCCGGTCCGTGCTGGCACGAAGCTGCGCTCCCTGAGAGGCCCCCACCGAAGCAGTCAGGGCAGCTGCCCCCGCCACCGCCTTCGGTGGGCTTGCAGCGGAGGAGAGGGGCAGCACTACGGCAAGGGCAGCTCCGGGTGACGGGCTGGGCTCCCCCACGCCCCCGGGCCCCCGCAGCACCCCCGGGCCCAGCCGGCCACGAAGTCATCCCAGAGGGGCCACCACCCTGCGCCCCCCAGCCCTGCGGCCTCCCTGCGCCTCTGCTTCCCCGGAGACCCCCAGGGTCTCGTAACCACCATGTGGGGCTGCCTGACACCCAGGGGACCCCCAGGTTCCCTAGAGCTCCCCGCGCCACTCCTGCCCCGTAGGGGGACCCCCAGGTGTCCATAACCCCCCCATAGCAGCGCCTGCCCCATGGGCACCCCCAAGTGCCTCAAAGCCCCCCTGCCCTTGGGACTCCCTGTCCCACAGAAGGCCCCTTCGGCCCCCCCGTACCCCCAGCCCTCCGGAGGCCCGCTCCGTGGCCCCGGTGCTGGCCCCGCCTCACCCGCCAGCCCGGGCCGCCCCTCCAGCTCCGCACACCCCGCGCCGGGCGGACCGGGACCACCGAGGCGAGGCGCAGAGCGGCACCTGCCGGCTGACCCCGGAAGTGCGGCCCAGCCCGGAAGGGCGCGCGGGGAAGCACGTCCGGGCGGCGGGGCCGGCGGCGGCAGAGGTGTGCGGCGGGCCGGGGCGCGGGGCCGCGGGGCGGGCGGGGCGGGGCGGGCTCGGCCACCCTCCTCCCGGTGCGGGCGGCGGGCCGCCGCCTCGCTGCGCGACGCCAGGTTTTACCTGGCGGCGTCCGGAATCGGGGGAAACGGCGCAGCGGCGCGCAGGCCCTCCGCGCCCACCCCGCTGCTGAGGGAGAGCTCGGGGGCCTGCGTCGCTGTTTTGGCATGGGAATGGGGGGAGGGGGGCAGGCTTCTGGCGTGACGTCAGGCCCGCGTGACGTCAGGCCCGCGTGACGTCAGGCGACGTGGCCTGGGCTCCCTCGGCTGCAATGGGGAGTGTGTTTCCCCTGTAGAGTTTTATGCCTGATCGTTTTCAGCTGACAGAGGGAAAACGCTTGGGGGTGTGTGCAGTGTCAGGCAGCCGCGGGGCCGCGTCCACGGCTGGACACCGGGTCCTGTGCGGCAGCGAGGTCGACTCTCCTCTCCTGCAGATTTTCTCCTTACGTAGGTTTCTGGCCTGTGGGTGCAGCTGCACCCCCACGGAGCCTTCACGGGTGCCGGCTGAAGGTGAGCCCTCCCTGCGGCCTCCCGCGCTGGGAACCCCGGTAATGGCTCTCATCCAGACCACACCATCTATTTTCATAAACTTCCCGGGAGTTAATGTCTGCAGGTCTCTGCCAAATGCGGTTTCCTGATTGGAAAGAGGGTCATGGGGCCCTCGCAGGACGGTCACGGCGGCCTTATTTCTTAAAGACACCACCCTGCAAGTAGGAGGGACACGTGCTCTGTGCAGAAGTGATCCATTTAGATCCATTTAGTGTGCATTAGTACCAATTAGCTTGTTGTAACTGCCAAAACAGATTTCCGTGTTGTGTGCCAGAAGTGAGAGGAGTCTGTGGTTTTTCAGGTGTGTCTCGGTTTATTACTTCACATTTCTACAGGTATGAAATGATGTTATAAGCAGTGAATGTAAAACCATATATCCTGCAACCTCTTGGGCCCCAGTTTTGCAGTGCCTTATAAATGTTGTAATTTTAAGTACTATCAGTACTTCCATTGACCTCAGTGGGGCTACTTATAATGCTCTTGAGTTAAACACAAATAGACTTCTTTAGGATAAGAGCCAAAGATGACTCATACAAGCGTATGCCTCACGGATTTTTATCTTTCCACTGCTGTTTGTTGTTACAACTTACGGCTTAATAAAGGTTAAATATGTTGAGCTCAACTTCAGGTTCAGTTGTAAAAAAGCCAGTTTTATTCTGCACATTTCATCTTGCTTGGGCTTAATGCTTTCTTGAGTAATTGTGGTGTTGGCACTGTTCACGCTTTATCCTTTTTGGATCCTTTATCAGTTCCAGCAGCTGTTTTGCATAAGTGTGATAGTTGAAGAATATGAATTTCACAAATCATTTTATTTTTCCCAGCACTCGGCAGTGAGAGACCATTGTCTGCTTAGCAATAATGGCTTTTCCAAAAGTGAAATGTGACAAACAATTCCTAATAAATCAGACCTCGAAGGGTTTAATAGTAAAATTCAATGACCCATCACCAATGTTTTATACATTATGCAAGCTCAGTGCAAATACAGTGGAGAGCATATGCAATTACTGAAGATAATTATCTTATTCTTATGAGGGGAAATGTTGCAGAGTATTTCTTGTGTTAAATAATTGACTGAGGTTCCTAATGTCATTTTAGGAGGAGTGTCACAGACACTTGGAAATCTAACAATTTAAATTTAATAATTCAAAATGACAATAACACAGGCAAAGTACAGGAGGTACTGGAATTATTCTCTAATAAATCTATAAACATTATTAGTTGGTAGGTTATTGGTTTAGATGACTGTAAGTTATGCTGTGTGTTTGATTTGATACTGAAGATGAGGGTTTGTCTTCACTGCAGAGCTATCATCAGCTGTAACCGCATCAGATGCTGTCAAGTCAAGCCCCAGTGCATGCAAAAGCCATTAAGTGCAGTGGCATGTTTAACCGAAGGCAGCTGGGTTGTGGAGGGAGGTGTTCTGAAGATCTGCAACCGTAGTGCCTCACTTGCTAGTGCAAGCTGTGACAGACTCTCAAACGGCAGCTCCAGCAATCCAAATGTCAGTGGTCCACCGACTACCAATAACCCTCAGCCTGTCTTTAAGAAGTCTGCACAAAGTTGCCAAAGTAAGCAGGTCAGTTGTCAGCAGCCTTCTGAAGGCTCTGAAACACTCTGAAAATCCTAGGGGTCTAAAAAAGGAAAGTTAAAACCACTCCTTCAAACAAAGAAATAGTTGTTGATCAGCAGCAACCTTAGTATTGGGGTTTTTTCAGACCTGTGCAGTTGATGTGGCTGGGATGCTCTTCACCTGAGGCAGCAAGACTCAGTAACACTTTCCCTGAAATATAACTGGTGGAGAACGGGAAGGAAAGAAGCCTTGGTACCATTTTTAACCATTTAGCTGTGGGAAAGTTGCTTCTTCAGCACAGTAGAACTGAGGCTTCAGTGTTGGTCTTCCTGTAAATGAATGGAGAAGAGGCACGGTAGAAAGAGTGGGGCCCAGGAAAAAGAAAAAAAGAAAAAAAAGGGCAGATGAAGGGATTGCTGTTTACAGAGAAACAAGTGGAAGGCCTGTTTTCCAGTTTCTCTTGCAGGATTCAGTGGATGAGTTGGTTAGTCAAGCTTGAAGGAGAGTTGGACACAGCTGTCGTCTTTGCCTTCTTTGTTAAACTGGTTTTGGCAATAGCCGCAACAGAAATGGGTCGGATAACACATTTCTCATCAGATGTCAGGTCTGGAGTCTGATTTGACCTTCAACAAATAAACTTTAGCTGAAAAAATTCCTAGTCTGGGAAGTGTGTTATCAGCACTTTTTCCCATTCTTGAATATACTCGATTTTTCTCTGCTGAAAAGACAATTAATACAAATAATCTGTATTTATTTATATGACATTGTTTTTCATAAGTGATAGGATTTCTGTCTGCTTTAGGCAATATTAACTAGTCAGTCTGGAAGGATGAGAAGTGTCTGCATTATTTCTTAAGAAACTGTATTCCTTTGTATTGCGATATTTATGAATTCAACTCCACTAGCATTTGCTATTGGTAGAAGAAAAGATGATAAATTTGAAGTCACACAGTCAATGAGATGAAGTGAGATATTCTTTAAGATAACATTTTGGCTTGTGGCTTCTGTACTTCGTAAATTGTTTTTTAGGGCTCTGGAGCAGTCTAGATGGAATCATAACTTCAGAGAATGCATATTGGATTAGAAATTTTCTTGAATCAGGCTTCCAGGAAAATTGATTACAGATTTCCTCTTATCAGTGTCATTTCATTGTGTTACAAGTTGGTTTTATTCTGGCTTTTAGAAAAGGAAAATCCTTGTGTGCAGACAATATAAAATTAAAGGCGGTATTGTGATGTCTTAAAAAATCTTTTGTGCACATTAATTTGAAGAGTATGGATTCTGTCCCTAGGCAAAACAATTTTTCTAATCGCTCTGAAGTATGGGGCAGCATTTGGGTAGGGAAGATGATAAGCAAGATATGACTGCTGAGATGTAGCAGCATAAAATAAAAGATTTTAAACAGGATCTTGCTTAAAACAAGCAAGAAAGAAGGAGGCGGAGTTAGAAAATACAGCATCAGCAGCAAGAGAGACTGCAAAAAAGGAAGTATGTTTAGACATCGGTATCCCGATATTCCGAAAGGGGCTTCCTCTCTGTGGCTGTAGATAACTGCCAAGAGAGTTTTTCCCAACACAAGAAATTATAAGCATATTATGTAGTATTCAGACATCTGACGCTGAGTGTGCCTCTACAATCAAGTAAGTAGATGTATAAATACTAAAAATCAGGGGAGTATGTGCACTTTGGTTTTGCTCTAGGTGCTAAATGAAAGACTGGCTTTAGAAAACCAGGGCTTAAAAGCACTTTGATATTGGTGGAGAGGGAGGCAGAAATTATATCCTCTTTCTTGCTTTTCTTCCTCTATTAAGAAAACACTTTTTCTCTGTTAACAAATGTAAAATCCACTTTCTGACCCTAAAGATAGTTACGCGTTGCAAGTAGTCTGAACAATTTGTTCTTTTTTTAAACATTTTTCTCCTTAATGATTATTGTTCCTGAGATTATTTATTTGGATGGGAAGATGAACATTTAGAGGACTGAAGGGTGTGCTAATGCCTTCTTACCCTCATTTCATTACTGTTTTATGAGCAGAGCTCTGATTTGGAACCTCTCAGCTGACAGTTTATATTATGCTAATCGAAATCTGTTTACTGGAAATGAAACTTGAATATGCCATAAGCCTGCTATCATTAATAAACTTAATATTTTTTTTATTTTTTTTTTTTTTTTGTTTCAGTTGGATTTCCAGTTTCCACTTCTAATATTGATGGTCTTGAAAGTGCATTTGGATCCAGGACATTTTCTATCATTGAACAAATCAAGAGCCTCCTCTCCTATCTCAGAGCGATACAGCTTAATATCATATGACCTCATTTCTCCATATTACATGAAAAAAGAATTATCTGTAGCTTTCCATGAAGCTCAGCTATTGCCTGTTAATTTTGACTGTTAGTACTGATTTTTCAATTGGATTTACACTGAAAAATGTAGCTTTTAACAGGACAGTTGCTTTTGGGTCTTTCAATGCTTCACTTCATACAGTGTCTCAAGCTTTAGTAAGTTCTCCAGCACACCATGATATCATAGCCAAAGAAGGGACCAGTATTTTAATTGAATGTAAACTGAACATCAGCCAGTATGAATATATTCTTTGGTATAACTCCAGAGGACACCTGCTTGAACAGAAGGATGAAGGTGAGCTTTCCAGCTGTTTCCTATCCTTCAGGACTCTCCTTTTACACAGTAACTGAAACCTTCGGGAGTTTATTATTATTTTCTCTTCCTATCCTCCATTTACAGTTGGGACATAAGGAGAGGGCAAGACAAAGCCCTTTGCCCTCTGGCATGTTGTACGTGAATTATACCTGAGTTGCTCTGTCCTAGCCCGTTCATGCTGCGGTAGTGCCCCACGGAATCATTTCCTTAAGAGTCATCACAGCATTCAATACAGAATAAATGAGTCTTCATCCTACCAAATACTAACATGTTTTTATTTATTATTTTTGCTCTGGTTTATATTGTATTTTTCCAAACACATGAATTAAACACAGTTCTCCACAACTTGTGACCTTTTCCAGCTGGCAATCAGCGCTTTAATTTTGTTACAGGATTTTTTTAAGCATGGGGTGACTTATTACATTTATTTTCTGGTTTATGCGCCAGTGAGACAGTGGAAACTAACGCAATTTGTGATGGCCGATGATGAAATACATGCTATTTAACCCTTTTGTATAGGGGGAGAATATTTTTTCCTAGCCATTGGCTCTAATAGTTCTGTCCCTGTAGTTTTTAATTTTCAAAAAATAATGTCTTTTAGAGATACATGTGGTTTTCTCTACTCTATTAGTATTAATGAAGGTCATCGAACTAATTGATAGGATCTTCTCGGAGGCCATCTTTCTGGCCTGCAGTATTCAGTAACCTCTTTGTAGTTATAATGCCATCTGGAGATTAGTTCAAAGTAGAGTAATTAGAAGAATGAGTTATGAAAACAGTTTTCCCCCTAAGTTATTAATGCATAGGAAATACTGTATAAAGCTAGCTTCTTTATTGATTTCTTTTTACGTGGGTTTTGTATATCAGCACTGCATGCTCAGCAGAAAACTGTCTCAGGAAAATCCTGGGTTCTTTTGCCAGCCGAGCCATTTACAGACTGATCTTTTCCATGGGTCACTTGACTTTTGACTCTGAACATATGGAAAATTAGGCTTTATAGAGGACAGTCTTTCAAGATAGCATTACACAGTTGGTGAGGAGCACTAGTTAAGAATTAGGTTCCCTGTCAGAAAGAGCTAGCAGTCCAAAAGCACACAAGAAAGTGCAGAGAGAAAGGAGAAAAAGCACAGTAGCAAGCCTGCAGAATAATTTACCATTAAGCAGAAGGATTGGTAACTGGATTATGGTGCTCTGTATCACAAGCATGAAAAGGAAATTTCCATCCTTGGTGTTCTGTTTGTATTATGCTAGAAATGGACTGCTTACTTCCCAGTTCTGTCTCCTGTTGATGGAGCAAACAGTGCATGTCTAGTTTATGTAGTGTTTTTTGTTTCATTAGCTCAGTTTTTTTCTTTTGAATCTCCAGGTGGCCGGTGGAGGATTGCTGATAATTCCCTTAACATCACAAAGGTCAACTTTGCTGATCGGGGGCGATACACGTGTGCAGGTGTTAATCGTAATGACACCTTGTATTACACAGTCACCCTGAGGGTTACCTTCACCTCAGGAGACATGAGTATCTACTATATGATTGTGTGCCTCGTTGCCTTTGCTATAACCCTCATTCTGAACATAACCCGTCTGTGCATGATGAGCAGTCACCTCCGCAAAACCGAGAAGGCTATCAATGAGTTCTTCAGGACGGAAGGGGCTGAGAAGCTTCAGAAGGCTTTTGAGATAGCCAAGCGTATCCCTATCATTACATCTGCCAAAACACTAGAGCTGGCCAAAGTCACTCAGTTTAAGACCATGGAGTTTGCTCGGTACATTGAAGAGCTTGCCAGAAGCATTCCCCTTCCACCTCTGATCCTTAACTGCAGGGCGTTCATGGAGGAGATCTTTGAGGCCGTGCGAGTTGACGATCCCGATGAAGTTGGTGAGGAGGAAAAACAGCCCCAAGCCTGTGGTACCCAAGCTGCAATATACCCCGTCAACCCAGAGATCAAGCGCAGCGATTCACCAGCCGGGGATTCAGACGATGGGTCCATGAATGAGCAAGGTCAAGAGATAGCCGTTCAGGTGTCCATTCACCCACAGTCAGAAGTGCAGAGCATTGACACTGTTTCTCATGACAGCTGCCAGTTTGCGCCTTCTGAGGAGGGCACCTGCTGAGGCCAGTGATACGCTGCTGTGGAGAGAGCACAGGTGACCCTGGGATGCTGCCATAAGCGGTCCACAAACAAGCTGCCTCAGTACCATATGCACAAGAGTTTTCCAAATCGTAAGGTGCCAGAACTGCTACTGAAATCTGTATTTTCTGTCAGTGTTGAGCTAACAATTTCAAGTCTGTTAGAGGAGGCCATTTGGAATATTGTACAGTGGCTTTTCTTTTTAAAGCAAGCTTACTATACTTAAAATATTTACAAAACAGGAATTCTTTGCCCTTGGCTCCTTGGTAGCTTCTAATACTTTTGGTCTGTATTAGAAGTGGCCAAGCTGAGCAGTACAACTTGCAATAAAATCTTTTCCTTTGTGAACTCTTTTCTTCCTTCACAAAGTGGAGCTGGAATTCCTTTGAGTCAGTGTTGTCCTGATGAATTTTGTGTGCTCTTTTTGAATTGCCTTTTGCTGTGTGTAGCCCATCAGAACCATGGTGAGCTTGTACAAATCTGTTTTGTGTCGTGTGCTTCTGTGTTGCTATCAAAATGTACTGTACTTAGAAAAAGAATAGTACCACGATCTGCTGCTGGATTAAACAAATTGTAGTTTCAAAGCAGCTTAGAGAAGAACCAGGGGGTCTCAGTTTTCGGTGCGTCTGCAGCAAACTTGTGCAGCATACTCTAGCGTGTGGAGGGCAAATTATTACGAAGCTTGTTGCTTAAACTTGGTGCTGATTGCCAAAGCGCCTTACAGAATGGAGCAGTAACAGCACTGCCAGCATTGTCTGTCTTCTGACTTTGCTGATTTCACTCACTAGAAAATCCAAAGTTTTATATTGTGTTTGACATTGTTGTGAGAAAAGAGTGACAGTAATTACGTTGTGGCATAATTTAAAAATGAATTAATCTACAGATCAGGTGTCTCAATTCTTTCTGAACAACTTTATAATAAAGGTAGTAAGAAGTAGCGACGCTCACATTGCTCTGGGTAGCACTTTCAGAAAGCAGTGGAAGAAGCTGGTTAGCAGAGGGGGCTGGCTGAGCTATTTGCCAGCCACTGTTTGCAAGAGTGGAGTAACTCACTGAACATTCCCTGGCTAATCCACTGAAGAGGGGTAGCAGAGAGAGCGAGTGGTGCGGGTGTTGACATGTACACACATAAGTCCTTCACCAAGGATCTCCCACATGGCGTCCTCAGCTGTAGAGATCCAGCCTCCAGGAATCGGAGTGCAGACAAGAATCTAGTTTCTTCTTTCACTCTTTGGTGCTGATTTTTTTTCTCCTTAACGTTTGTAAGTTGTATCACTTAAATAGCATTTTATATCCTGTTGAGATTTAGTAGATGTAAGGCTTGTAAGCACTCCACAAATTAATTTCTTACAACTACTGGAAGCATATTGCCATATAATTTTAACAACTTGGCAACAGGAGCACCATTTAATTTCCCACAACTCTTTTTCCTTTCCTTATTATTACAGAAATGTCAGTTGAACAAGTGATTCTGGATGGCTGCTCAGGATTCTTAAGAGGATTTGACATTACATTTACATGAGTAGGGATAGAAAACAAGCAGGCACAGTGGTAATAACAGGGTGGGGTCGTCTGTTGTAATGCATGCTCGTAACAAAGGATCTGAACAAATTATATTTATCGTATCATATCAGAGACGGGGAAACTAAAGCATCTATTACCATTTTAAACTGCCTTCTGGGGAAAGTTCTGCAGTCAGCTACCAGTAAATGCACCCTAGTTGGCTTTGGTGTGTCGGCTAAGAGTGATATTTGTCAGGAAGGAAGAAGATTGCTAGCCTTGGTTATAGTAGCATTCCCACCAGCTTGGTACCATTTCCAAGACCGTAGCAAATTTTAACTGCTTCAGGGGAATAAAGTCTTCTGTAGACACAGGAGCTACTGCCCTCAACAGTAACTTCTTTTTTGTTTCCATAGTTTGATGGCACTTTATGTCCAGGTGAAAAGTTTGTATAGTTTTGTGTTACCTGTCTGCTTTCTTCAACTTTTTAGAGGTGATCAGTGTTGAAAGATACTCTTGTAGATAAACACCTAGTTCTCTTAGAAGCCCCGCTAAGATGCTGCTGGCTTCACTTCTGTACTACAGCCAGCTCTGCAGGTTTGTTGCATATGCATGAGTGGAGATTTGGGGGTTTGCACCCTTTTGGATGTCCTGGTTGAAAGAGGTGAAGGCTACAAGACAGAATGATCTGATTTAATCTTTGTGCCACAGGCCATCAGGAATGTACCTGCACCTGCCTTTTTTCCCCGTAAACAGCTCTCCTTGCTTCTGTGAAACTACTGCATTATATGCAGCAGTAGCATCTTGGACATTTTGCCCCTGACTACACACACAATGTGGAGATGCAGCCACAAAATCAAAGTTCCATGTAGTTGCTTCCTAAGAAGCAGTTACGCAATCGTGATTGAGAGATGGTTCATCAGAAGTGGCAGCTTACAGGCAGCAGAGTGACAGTAGGGGTGTGTCAGGTGGGTGTTAGGAGAGCAGTTTCTAGATGAATTCAATCTGTTCTTTGATTTTTATACTTTATTTACATAGCTCCAAGTCCTTACTAAGCACAGTTACTCAGTGTCTTCGTGTGTACTGTTGCTGGTGGAAAGCATGATCATGCGTAAAGGTCCTCAGAAATGTGGTGGCAATGTCAATTGCTGGATAGTAAAGCTAAGAGTTTTCCTGAGTTATTACAGTATTTTGTTCACTAAATTAATTTCATTCCCGGGAAGGAGGCTGTTTTGTAAGGATTTCAGTAAATTGGGAGTACTTATTAAATGTAGAAACAGATCCTACTCCCACTGAATTAAATTAGAGCAGATTTGAAGCTCAAGTGTATTTTACAAACAATATTACAGGATTATTATGCATCTGAAAGCAAGGATGATGGTGACGTTATACAGTAAATGTAATTTCCAGAGAATGAAACTTACACTCGTTTCCAAACTTGTGAACTATTCTTGTTATCCTGAGTAGATGTGTGCACTAAAATTTGTTTGATGCATCTAATTGAACATTAACTTTGAAAGATTATGTAAACATCTGTGTTTCTCTCTTAACCTTTTTGTAGGACAAGGAGAGTCTACAGTGGTTTCCTTGCTTTAAACTAAATTTCTTGACAATCACAAGGCTATTTTATCTCTTCTTTGTGACTTATTTTTATTTTAAATAAAGGAATATGTAAAATCTATTTGTTACCCAAGAGTATCTAAAACTAACTTTGTAGTGGTTATTTGTATTACCTGGATTGTAATGTAACTGTTTAATGTAGCCACGTAGGATTTCATACTTTCGTAAAATGAATTGGTAGATTTGCAAAATAAATTGAAAACAAAAGCCTGATTTTGTTAGAGTTTTCTTCTTTATCAGTAAAGGGTGCCGAGTGCCTGTCTATCCGAGGTTAAACAGCAGCTCTGTTCTACTAAGCGAGGTGTTAGCCAGCCTGACAAAGGTTGCTGGGGTGTTCAGTCATCTGATAGACTGTTCCCGCTGTGACATCTTTGGGTCTCATTTTTTTCTGTCTCAAAGACCCCAGCAGCATCTGTAATAATTGTTACCAGCTGCATAAACAAATGGTTACAGACCTGAAATGGTTTCAGGAGGGCCCATGCGTTCTCCTTGATTTTACTTTTGCAAGCGAAAAGGGCGACTGTGAAGTGCAGTGACCTGCCACAAACCTGTATTTTCTGTTCTTACGTTTTCACAGGATTGTACTATTCTATATTATAATCACATCTCTTTTTTTCTTTTTTTTCTTTTTCTTTTTTTTTAATTCTCCTGAAAACCCAGTCTATTTGGACAGAATTTACCTCCTAAAAGGCAACAGAGCATGAGTGGGGAGCATCAGAAGTCTTTGAGTGACAAGTCTGTGTCGCTGTTTTTCTAGTGAGTTGCTGAAATTACATAAATTCCCACTCCTGGGCCAAGGGAGGCATGTGGGCTGCTCTCACTCTGCATCCCTAGAACCAGAGGAGATATAGGTCTGGCTTTACCTTTGCTCTTTGCTAGCCAGCAGTTTATTAAATTACACAGGGACTAACATCCCCTGGAGTGCTGTGCTGACCATACTGACAGTGGGAGGCTGGGGTCTGTCCCACCTCGTTGGGGTGACCAGGCTTGGGTTCCTGCTCCCTTTGCAATCAATTCAGAGTATTAAACTCGGCCAGGGGATGATCCCAAGCCCCTAAGCCAGGTGCTTACTTACCACTACCGGTTACCCCAGGGAGCCAGCCTTATTTCCCATGTGAGTGTCTGATTCTGCATGAAAATAGATGTCTTCTGTATGGGCATGTCCTGCAGCTCTGGATGCCAGCCTGGAGCACAGAGTAAATGTGCCCCTAGTTAAGTGTAAACTGCAGTCCCCCCCACGCCAAACACCAAAAATCTAGCTTGCTGAGAAACCCTCTACAATATAGTCAGTGGGGTTGTGCAATGGGGAATGAGAGCGGGCTTCACCCACTTCGTTTTCAATCTCTGGTCGCCAGTCTCTGCACAAGCCAGATAGTAGAATTAAAGCTGAATCTTGGGGTTTTCCCGTGAGAATCAGCTGCTTAAAGGAAGAATTATTGGACCCATACTCCTCAGGCTAGGTCAATGTTCAGTCAGCATCTGCTTTCTACCTCCCTGTTACGAGACGTGCATGAATGATAACAGGTAAGTTTGTTAAAGCTCCTGTAACCTGACTCCGTGATCCTGTCCACAGTGAGCAAATTAATCTGCATGAATGTAAAGCGCTTTTCCATTTGGATAACAACAGATCATTGAAAAGGGAGCTGCATTAAGGATGATTTACTTTAGTTTTGGTGTGCTCCTTAAAAAATACATTTTTTCTCAGTGTTGCAGCACTCTTCGTCTTGTGAGTCAAGTCTGCTGGAGACATGCAGTGGAGACACGACCATGTCATTCAACTTGGGCAAGTTACAGCTTTATCGACTTCCCTTCAGCCAGGTCATTTCACACCAGCTGGGTCTCTCTCCTCTTCATTTTTTTAATTGTATAGCAGCTCATTCAGATGTCTCCAAATGCTGCCAGCTTTTTTGCATGTGGAAGGGAGAAAACACCATCAATCAAAAAAAAAAAAAAATGTTTTGCCAGACGCTCAAATATCAAAAAAGCCCAAAAAGCTGGAAAGTTGTGCTTTATCCCTGGTAAGACAGTGCCTATTCTTTGGTCATGCCTGGCTGCCAGTGATCATAATAATACCGAGCAATTAGGCCTTTCATTTTCGTTAGGCTAATTAATTGTTTGCACAGTGCCCTGAATATGGAATAATTTTCCTTTGGAAAGAATAAAAGGATTAGAATGGCTTCATCCCAAGATGCTCAGAACGTATTTTATTTATTTTATGGGAGAAAAATTCTCTTGTGCCCCAAATGCAAACCATATACTTGAGTGTTAATGCCTGCGCTGGGACGTTTACATCAGCAGAGATGCACACAGATTATACATATGTCCATCCATCTGCCTCCACGCTCCATATGGTATCCGGGGTTTCTGCTGCATGTTAATGAATCCACAAAGAGGCTGGAGTCGTCGTCGCGTGTGTGCTGCCGGGTTTGTATGTCAGCCGTTGTCAGATGCTGGGAGAGTGATGAACACATCTCCTCGGAGATCAGCTGTCCGTGGCACAGGCGTGTGCCAGAGGCAGCACCGCTGTAATTACGAGCGCTGTATTGTGATAGTGCTCGGAGGGCAGAGCACTGGGGTGTAGAAATGTACTGGAGACTGCCTCAGGAGGTTTGTGCTCTTAAATACATCAAAGGTAAATGAAACCTGGGCTGGGATTCCATGAAGAAGGGTGCCCACTGCATACAGTATTGCGGGGAGTGTCGGTAGCTCTTTTTTATGTTTGTCCTATCCAGTGCCTCTTTGTGCTACCATGTTGTTAAATACGTATTTCATACTCAGTCGTTCCAAGTGTAAAACAAGCCTGCAGAAAGCCACTTCAGGGGAAAGCGAGGGCACGGATTCAGCTTCAAGTTTAAGGGAGAGGCTGCCATCACACAGACTTCCAGTAGAGTGGTTGGAGATAGCTAGCTGGAGTTGCCCTTGCCTTTCTTCCTCTCCGCTTCTGGTATAAGACCTGTTATGGCCAAGACTTGAAAGTGAAAATTGTGTCACATGCTACTTTCTCTTCCTTTTAAGATCAGGTCACTGAGAACAGCCCTGGGTTCGAAGGGAGCGTGAGGGGCCACCCAGGACAGTCTCTCAGCTACAGACATTTCTCCCGTCTTAGAAACAGCCACTGGCAGAGATGTCGCATCTCCCGAGCAATCTGTTCCCCTGCTAAACTACCCCGACTACTGGAAAGATTTCTCCAATACCTGCCCCCAAGCATCTCTAGATCCATCACCCATCTCATCCTATCCGTGCCTGCTGCTGCTGCATCTGCAGCCCAGACCAGGGCCACCCCAAACATAGGAGAGGAATGGGAGCGGGACACAAAGCAGGGACCGCAGTCGGGTCTATGTGCCTGCTGTGTGAAGATGTCATTCTGTGTTCAGGCTCAGCCTGCAGAATGCAATTGGAAGGCAAACTCCTTTTGTTTATTTAATGTCTGGATGTTTGAGTGTTGCTTCTTGAGCTTTGGACCTTCTTGCTGTCTGACTATGCTAGGTCACACAGATGTCCCTGACATCAGTGCTGGCAGCCAACAGTCCCTGCCCCTGTTCACGTCAAACGAGTAAATCCAGTATTTGGGGTGCACATTCTTGTGATAGCTTTGTACATATATGTGGTAGGGGATGGAAAGCAGCAACTGCAAAGAACATGTCCCCCCATTATCTCAAGAGCTTTTCAGCATTTCACTTGCTTTCCTTCCTTGGTGCCTTCTTTTCACTTTGCTTCACAGTAAATATTCTGAGCATCTTGCCTGGTCAATGGGAGAGTCCCAAGTTTTCATTTTTCTCTTTTTTTTTCTTTTGTGAGTTTTTTTTTTCAAGCTTAACTCTCCTAAATAATGACTAGGGAGGAAGACAATGAACCAGAACAGACATGAAGGAGTTTGGACAACTGTCCTAAATTAGAGGATGGGTTTGCTTTGGAAATCCTATATGAATCACACTCTGTTATAGAGTTGGCTTTAACAGCAAATCTCTTGCAGCAGGGTGTCACTTCACTTCTATACATTACTTGAAATGCTTTACTAATTTGATGACCTCGTGGGCTCTCAGAAAAAGCCATTTATCTGTGTTTTGAGGAAAGAGCTCCTCTGAGCTAAAGGGACTGTTTTGTTGCTCAGATTTATTGCTTGGCTGACTTAATTCACCATTCAAACATGCTGATTTTTAGCTGCTGGGCAGTGGCCCTTTCAATGTTAAAACTAATTAACTGCTAGAACTCTTCTTAGTAAGGCTGTTTCCTTACTGTTTGTTTGTTTTTTTAATCCACAGAAATAAAGCAAACACGATCCTTGAATCACAGGTTGTGTGGATATGGTATCAGCGCAGACACAGCACCGTGTTGAATGACTTTGTGGTACAAAGGAAGCAAGGCTGCCGGCTGTCCCCGCTGTCGACGTGACACTGTACAAAGGTAAGATGAGAAAAGAGACAACATACGAAGACAGAAGAAAGGAGGGATGCCAGCATCACCACAAAGTGAGAGCTCCGAGAACAGCAAGAGAGGTCTCCAATACACAGCTAGCGACCCACAGCCACCAAAGATCTGAGCTATGGACCTTGCTGACAGGTCAAGGTCAATGGCGATGCAGCTGGGGGGTCCTTGCACCTCCTTCCCCTTCCTTCAGCCCTGCCACTGCTGTTGCAGCTTGCACTTCTGGAAGGACCGTGTGCTTCGTAGCTTGCATAGATCAGAAGGCTGTGGTGCCTGCTGTCAGGACCTTGTCAAAACCTTGCGTGGGAGGAGAAGGAATGGAAAGGGGGGTCGCTGGCTGTCAGGACGCCTCCGGCTGCAGGAAGTTAAGCTACTGGTTGTTATCTCATCAGGGAATTCTGCTCATCAAAATATTTTCTGGGAAAAGTTTATAACACCTGTGGTATTTCATGGTGATGTCTGAAGAAGGCATAAACAGGTGTAGAAGCTCAAGTGCAAGATAAATTCAGTTGTCTGTTGCACTCCTCCCTCCAGTGCTTTTGTAAAGCGCTGCTGCCCTGCTCCTTGCTCCAAGTCCGTAGGTGCGAATGAAGTATAAATCACAGCTGTTAACTGAAAGCAGGGAATCCCTCACTGGCTCCAGCGAGCTCCCCATCTGTCTTTGTTCCTGACAGTTTGATTGCCTTTATCATCATCTTTAAATTCAGAGCTGCAAATACCATTAGTGGTCATAAAGAACGGCAATTCTTCCTGACGTGCCTCAACTACAGTGTCCTTCTCGAGTGGCAGCAAGGAGCACAGGCCAGCCATCTTTCTCCTATGAATTTGGGCTGGGAATCTCAGCCCCGGCTGTCAGTTCACCTCCATCTGATTGTCTGCTTCCTTCCATTTCATTTCAGGTGTCTCCAGGATTTCCAGCCTTCTTCTGAAGCTTCGTGGTCTAGTTGCTCATCCCTGGAGCACAGGAGTATAGAGGAGCATCCCTGGGCGTGTGATCAAGGAAATCTGATGTCACTCGAGTTGCTCTGAACAAAGGGGAAAGTGCAGGGGACCAGCTGTGTCGAGGGGAGAAGGGACCTCTGCTTCCCACGGATGCTGGTGGAGCTCACCTGGCCTTGGCCAGCTGCAGGGGAGCTCCAAAAGCATCATGAGGGTTTTTGTCTGGTAGTTCTCTAGGCAAAGCAAGAAGACAGTTGGTGAAAGTTTGTCATGGAGGGGGCTTGAATAAGGGAAAACACGAATTTGTGGTTGCAAGAGTCAAAAATAGTGTCTTGGGATATGTTGCGGTGATCAGCTGCCCCATCTTTTAGCTCTCAGCCAGAGCATTCCCTGGCCTGGAAAGGTCACCTCAGCGGCAGGACAGGACACAGAGTGTGAGGGGGACAGTGCTGAGGGCTGACCGTGACCCCGGAGATGTGCCAGGGGCCAATGGGGCAGACCAGTTCTCTTCAGTCCCTGACATTTCTCTGTGCACCCGTGAAGCCATCCCTGGAAAGAAGCACATATGGGGTCCACAGGTCTCATCATTTGCCGGCCATCCCTGCTGAACTCTCCTTGCCTGTGCGCACCCACGCTTTGCTTCCCATCAAACTGTCCTTGAAGCGACGCAGCAATGTGCCAGGTGTAGCTCTGCTGCCGCTCTCATCTCGGCAGCCCAAGGCTTTCCATTTGTTTAGCTGAAAGGGAGCCTGGGTCAAGGTTTTTACATGCCAAGCTGAATCGGAACAGAGAACACACAAGTGAGCTCAGAGCCAGGACCTGGGCTGGCAGCAGCCCTGGCAGGAGGGGCAGTACCAAGCTGGGGACCAGGGCAACATAGACAAAGGACGGGGGTGCTGCTGGGGGATGGGATGGGATGGGATGGGATGGGATGGGATGGGATGGGATGGGATGGGATGGGATGGGATGGGATGGGACGGGATGGGATGGGATGGGATGGGATGGGAAGCTGTGGGGTCCCTCTCGTGCAGCCCCAGCTGGCTGTTGAGTGGCGGGGACACATCACGGTCAGGCAGCAGTCCCCAGGGCAGAGCTGGGAAGGAGCTCCTCGCCTGGAGCCCCACACAAGCCCTGAGGCGTCTCGGGTACCGCTAGAGGCAGCTCTTGTTTTGAGCATGGAGAAAGCAGCCGGGTGCTCACAGGCACCGGGCTGCAGCCCAGGGGCTGTGCTGCAGGCAGGAGGGACAGGGCTGCTCCCGCCTGCCCTGAGACACGGCCCTTCCTCCACCAAGGACCTACAGCCCCTTGCAACAACCCACCCGGGGGCTGACAGCCCGATCGGCAGCAGCTTTTCTCCATGGTGGCAAATACAGCGTGTTAAAGCCTGGGTGGGCAAGGGGAGCCCCAGCATCGTGCCAGCCAACCTGAACTGAGGCAAGGAGGGCTTGTAGGGGACATGAGAGGCTCAGGGGGCTGAAACTGGCACCTGGGAGCAGCAATATCCAAGGGAGAAGGCTGGAGTGAGAGCTGTGTGCCCCCCCTCCCTGTTCTGCCCGCACCAAGAGCGATTCCCTGCCACTGGCATCCTGCGGCAGGAGGGCGGGAGATAAAAGCCGACAGGGAATGGATTTGGTTTGTCCTTCTTTCTTTGTAGATTAACAGATCCAGTTCTGACTGAGGGATTTAGTGATTACAGCAACTTAATTGCATGGGGGAAGCATTTTCTAGCAATTACTTCTGTGTCCGTCTTGGCTGGCGGGGTGCTTCTCTTCACACCATGAGCAGCAGGGACAGTGCTAGCATGGCACCTGCCACAGCGTTCGGGGGTGCAGCCGGCCCCTGAGAGGGCAGCCGCAGCCTGGGTGGCACACACAGCTCCAGCCAGGCCTCCAGGACAAGCCCTGCCAGATGGATGCTGCCTGCGGTTGTGCTCCTGCCTGCTCCGTGCCTTGGGGAGCCCTGGGGAGGCTGGAGCCACTCGCCCACCCTCCACTTGGCGCAGGCAGCACGGGCAGTGCAGGCAGCCAGGCAAGTCCTCGGTGACCGAGAAGGTCCTCAGCAGCCGCCCGCCCCTCTCTGCAGCACCAGGGTTCTCCCTGGGTGATCTCCAGCGTTGCTCTTTTCATCTCAGTGCAGCCAGAGAAGAGGCTTATGGTCGCCTTAAAGGAATAAACGATGCATAAAAATATTTGATCAATTAAGCTGAATGATTTGGCAAGCGCAGGCTCCCGCTGTACCCATCCTCCTCACAATTGCCTCATTATCCAGCCCTAAATCAAGCTGTCACAGTTTTTTTTGGCTTGGGGGGGGGGGGGGGAGAGGGAGGGAGGAAAGGAGGGAGCTGAGTTCCAGCCTTCACCTCCAAAACAGAAAAACCTCTCCCCAAGCAGGGAGTGGGGCAGTGAGTCACCGAGAGCATCCCTCCGCCCGCCTTCCCCCGCCGCCCCCTCACACCTTGCTCGCTATCTGCCTGCGCTGCTCCTCATTAATTTGATTGCAGAGGGGGGAGCGGAGACGTGATGGCAGCGCTGCGTTAGCCAGCACGGGCTGGTGCAAGGCTGCGGGGCTCCGCACCACCTCTGCCTGGGACTGGGGGGTGCCTTCTGGTGCTGTCCCCAAAGATGCTGTCTCCGTCACTCACTGCTGTCCAGGAATCATCCCAGAAAGGGGACATGTCTCATCAGCAGGGCAGGAAGGTCTGGAGGTGACCCAGGGAGGGGGTCTCCACTCTTCTCGGGTGCCAAAATGAAGAGGGCTCAGACCCTATTTGCTCCTGTCCATGCCATGTGCGACAAGTGTCTGGAGAGCCTCCTCCTGCCTTAGCTGGGACAGGGGGTCCCTGGAGCCCTGCACAATGGGCACACCTGCACTGTAGTATCAGATCAGCCTCTTTTCACGAGGAAACCATGAGGAGATTGCACCAAGAGGCTCTTGATACAAGTAGGTCTCAGAGGACTCTGCGTGCATGAGCCCCAGACACCAGACATGGAGTCTATCACTGTTTATTAGCCAAGGGAGAAGGAAAAACATCTCTCTGGGAGCCTCAGTGTTTCACAGGCCCTGGAGAAAGCACCCGAGGACCTGTTTCTTGCATCCTCAGGACAATGGATCATCCCTTGCCTTGCATGCAGGGAATCCCTTCTCAGGAAGGGTCCCCCTCCCCCTCTGCCCTCTCTCAGTTGCAGCCTGGATGCTGTGCCAGACCTGTCTGACTCTGCTAGAAGAATCTGGAGGTGACCCATTGATTCACTCCGCTGGGTGGGTGGGTGAAACAGCTGCAAACTCATCTGTTCATGGGAGCAGAGCCAGGCAGCCAGAGCATCCCCGTGACACGGGCCTCCCTGCAGCAGAGACAGCCCAAACCAGACCTTCCACACAAGAAAACCTTCAAAGAAAAAAAGATGGGACCATGCAGTATAAACTGCATACAAAACTGCTGTTAGCCAAATGTGTTGTTTTCTCCTGCTGGCACCACCCCAGCGGGCAGGGCAGGGCAGGGCAGGGATGCCGGCTCTGGTGGGCAGGCTGGGACCTTGCTGGTCCCCAGCACCCGCTATGCTGTTGGGGCCGCTGGCAGATCAGCTCGGCACTGGGTCGCTGATGCCCGAGTGACAGCTTGCATGGGTGGCATGTTCGATCCACACTGTTTAGTTTCCATGCCTTTTTTAACACTGTCAAAACATGAGACGCTCCCGCTGCTTTCACAGCCTTGCTAATTGGCTGCAAAGAGCAGATTTCTGTTCAAATTGCAGCTACTTTTGAACTTTGGACTTGCTTTTAAAATCCAATTCCTACAAGGTTTTTCTGCCCTCCTCCCCTTCCAAGCCCGACTCTGCTCCAGCTTGCAGAGCTGTGAAGCAGCACAAGCAGCAACGCACTCCCACAGGTCACACACCCTGCAGTGATCCTGCAAGGGCTTTTTTGCTCCTTTTGCTGGTCGCCCCGGACTTCCCCAGCCTCTGGGACCTCTGGATATAGAGGACTAAAGAGCCCATGCCAACCCATCACCTGGAGCCCGCGAGCAAGACCCTCTCCAGGAAGCATCTCTTCAGCTGAACCTCCAGCAGATGTTGTGGTGTCTCCAGCCTTTCCCACTCCATCCTTGTACTCCCTTCTCCCTACTCCAGTGACTGTTCTTTCCCGCTGACAAGTCTCTTTGATAGCATAGGTGCAGGATAGCACCATGCTTTGGGTGCTGAGTGCAGCACCTGCATGAGCCACAGGAAACACTGCTCTCCTCCCTGTCCTCCACCCATGTCCCAGCTCAGTCACCTCTGCAACTCAGACTTTTTCAGCCTGTTTTCCAGCTCTGCCGAAGCTGGTAACCGTTTGAGCAGGGCTGGAGCCTTCCTGACAGCACACACCTGGCAGGCTCTGGTTTTCCTTAGGTAAGGCCAAATGGGAGCTCTGGAGAAGCTCAGCTGAATCCAGCGGCAGCCAGAGAAGGGCTGGTGAGCTGGGACATCTCCAGGCTCCAACTGTGATCTCCTCCAGGGAGACTGGGAAAATGAGATTATGAGACTGGCCTATGCCCTTGGCAGAAGCGGTGCAAGGAGGAATGGGGGAACCGGACAAAACCCCCTGACCCCTCTCTGGTCATCTCTGAGTCTGCACTGATGAAAACCCGAGCGATGTCCAGGTGTGCAGTGCCAGGAGGGCGAGCCCACGGGGATGGCGCTTGCACTAACACACACGTGCACAGCCGAAGCGCTTGCCACGACCCTGTGGCTCAGGAAATCAGCCTGAGACTGGCAAGGAGCTACTTGCCAGAGCAGAGAAAGTTCATCTCCAGCACATCCTTCGCTCAACAGATGTGTTTCAGGTCCTGCTAAGCTGTAGAGAGACTGGACAAGAGTTCTTGATGAATGCAGATGGGCTCAGCTCCATCAGCCATCATTAACGAGCCAAAATGCATCGTGAGCCACAGAACCAGCCTGCTGCTGGGCAGGAGGCATGGCCGGAGGCAGCCACAGCCTGAGCCAGCACTGGGGGCTGCTGGGCACTGGGGAGAAGCTGGACCTGCATGAGAAATCATAGCGAAGGAGCACTCAATGGGAGTAGCTGGAGCAACAATTCAGGGTTTCTACATTACTTGACAATTTCAGATCGCAAATGGAAATATCTAAGAGAATCATCTCGTAAATCACACGGTCTGTGGTTTTTCCCCTTTTCCCCTGCTGTGTTATGATGGAAAATTGCAGCCAGTGTTTCCAAAAGCCATGAAATACCATGCAGGCCCTGGCAAGCTCGCGTCCAGCTGAAGCAAACTCCACTCCAGCTTGCAACTCGCCTTCGAAAAGGTCACCAAACCCAACCGCTGACCATCATTTGCACCTTTCCCCCAGCTCTTCTGGCTGCTCTGGCACCTTTTGCATCGGCATTGATTCAGTGTTGTTCTCATGCCAGCCTTGCACCCCTGGAACACAACTGCAACCAGTGGGATTCTGATAGGAAACATGGAAAAGGGCATGGGCAGGCAGCTGCGAGAGAAACAAAAAGGGATTTTTTTTATGTGATTCTCCAATAATAAGAGAAGAGACAGGGACTTAAAAGTTGTCGTACTGTACCCAGCAAGAGAAGATGCTTGGGCCCAGAAGATCTCTGCCACTGCCTCCCTCCATGTCCGGGAGAAAGCACAGCAAACACTGGCAGAGGCACCTGGTAGCACTTGCTGCCACGGCTCTGCCTTCAAGATCACGTTCTCCATCTGCGCTCAGTCTCAGAAGCACAGCAGTAACTTGTCACCATCCTTCCCCTGATGCTGCCGCAGCTGCCCCAGTTTGCCCACAGGGCTTGGGGTGAGCATCATGTCATCGACTGTGAGCAGCAGCATCTTCTTGCTGCAGCCCAGGACACGCTGGGGTCCAGGATTACCCTGGAGCTATGCTAATGGATTTCTATTTTAATTACATGGAAGTCTAAACATGCTGCAGGGTCTAGCTAATTCTGCACAGCACAGAGGAAGGCCTGTGCATCATCCGGTAGCTTTTTTTTTTTTTTTTTTTTTGCATAATAAAGGTAAAGTGACACTGGGGACACGTGTCTTTTATGGTCCAAGTCAGCCTCCTGCAGGTCCTGAAAGCTGCTAGCGGGAGGGGAGAAGGAGGGAAGGAAGGCAAAATAAACAGATAAATCCCTGGAACATATGGCTTGTGCTCAGTATCTTTACGCATGAGGCACCCCACTTAATAAAAGTTTAGGATGGAAAAGCCAAATAAAATTGATAATCTGCCCAGGGAGGGTGATTCAGATGAAGTAAGCACATTACAAGGGGGTGACTGATTTACAGTTTTCTTCTATTTGCAGTTTTATGACTATTACAGTTATTCTTGTGAATATAATTCATTACTGTGCTATTATTCCCAGAAGTGAAAATCAAAGGTTTATCAGCCGACACCAGCAAGCATGAAATACTGCCCCAACACACAGCTCTGCGCTGGAATCAAAGCTCACAACCAAGCGAGAAGGCAGGAGCTGAGCACTCACCTCTCCCCATCCCAGGTCCCCTCCCGGGATGCGGGCAGGGGCAGGCAGCTCAAAGCCAGCAGCATCTCCACGCTGGGCAGCGAGGAGGTGATGCACCACACGGGCATCCGCATGGGCAGGATCTCATCCTCCAAAAGATGACGGGAACAGGGCTGGGAGAGCCAGGCTGGCTCAGTTATTTGGAAAAGGATAATACAGGGGGGGGTGATGGCAGGCAGCCCTGGGGTGGCACAGGCAGAGGGGAGCTGTAGGAGCTGGGTACCAAAGAGAGGGCAGGCACACTGCCTGTACCAGGGTCACGGCGTGCTCCCAGGCGTGGGTTTGGGCACAGCATCTCACTGTGCTGTGAGGTGACGGTGGGGCAGGGTAATGGACTTGAAACCAAGATAGCATGCCCTGGAGCTGGAAAGAAGGAGTTTAGGGGAGGGGTTTGTCTGGACTAACAACTATAGCTGGGAGAAATGGACTAATCCAGGGTTTTATCCAACGCAAAAAGCAGTGATGAGAAGATGGAAATGTACTTTAGGTTGCTGCTTGGTAGATTCTTGCTTGCTGCTGATTCTATAGCCCATATTTAACACAAAAGCCATCATTCCTGTGGTGAGGTTTGTCTGGTTTGAAGCCCAGCCCCAGCCAGCCAGCGGTGCAGCTGGTGCAGCCGGATGGCACAGCCCTCCCCGGCTTCATCCTGTGGGCTTTCAGGCGTTGTCACTCCCACATGCTAGCCTCAGCTGTGAAAACCAAAACAAATCTCTTCCAGCCTCCCTTTGCTCTTCTTTTCAACAATTTTTTTTTTTCTGAAGAGCCACTCTTCGCTTTCCCCTGTTTGGCTCCATGATTGATTCTCATCCCAAAGGCTTCTTTGCAGCACTCCAGATACTCCTGCTGTCCTGCTCCAAGGCTGCTAGAAATCAGCTCTTGATTAAAAAGAAACTCCAGAAGCTAAGGGCAAAAAGACCCCTGCACAGCAAGCCCTGCACAGCATGGAGACCCTGCAATAACCCCTACACCCTGTCAATGAGGAGAAGAGAGGGAAGGGGAGAGGAGGGGAGGGGAGGGAAGGGTAAGCGTGGGAGCCCAAAATCAACACGTTTTAATCAGACCAATGGCCCCCTCATCCCAGCATCCCAGCACTGGTCCTGGCCAAAAGCAGGTGTGATGAAGAAAGCAGGAGGGATAAGGCAGAACTGAGGGACACTTCCCTGGCATCCACCCATCTGGGTCCCAGAGCTTGTCTCAGTGCTTAATAGCTCTTGATGAATTTTTTTTTTCTTCCTAGAATTTGTCTAATCACTTTCTGAAGCCTTGCAAAGTTTTGGCTTTCGTAGTATCTTCTGGTAATAAGTCTCCAGCTGAAGAGCGCGCTGTGGGAGGAGGTGTGCGTGCTTTCAAAGCCTCGGTCTGCGGCGCTGGGATCTAAGCTACATTCGAGGATGGGGAACACAAACGCAGAGGCAAAGAATTTACTCCTCATCGCTACAAAGTGCCACAGTAGAGGCAGAGTCTCTGAAGTCTGAATTGCTTAAAAAGAAATAAAACTGTCACCAGCTGTGTTGTCAGAGTCTGTCCTCAGCCCTCTGCTGGCTCTGGGGCCCTATGAATGGCACATCCCAGAGCAGCTGAAAACAAGCTGCCAGGACAAGCCGCAATTGCTGTTTAACACCTTTAGATCAGGACAAAAAAAACCCCAAACCTACACTTAAACAAATGTGCCCATTGCACTGGAGTGAGCTGAGCCTCTGCCTGTGTTCAAAGTGAAGCGCATCGAGTGCTCCGTTGAGAAGGGGCAGTTTGCCAAAGCCGAGAGCTGCGATAGAGAGATGTGACCAGGCTCAGGCTAATGACAGCCTCTCCTGTGGCCCCTCCGACTGGCAGTGCCACCTCAGGCCACTCGTCCCCATCCCACCACCACAGCCAGGTGCCAGGCTGGGGCTGTCCTCAGCTTCCCCAAGCGCTGCTGGCACAGCAGCTTCCAGCCAGCATTTCGTGCAGCAAGCAGCTCCAACTGGACATGCGCAAAATAAATCCTATTAAGCTGCAAATGGCACGAAGTAAAGGCACATCAGCCACAGCAATAACCATGTACTTTCCCTGCCAGAGGCTGGGAACAGGGTGCAGTGGGGCCCCGAAAGCGCCCAGTGAGGACACAGCTCCAGACTGAGCTAATGGCACATGGGCGGCCGAGAGACTTTAGCATCACGGTTAATTGTGATGAGCAATAAAATTCCAGCTGGGGATGAAGGTCTCAGCGCCTGCCAATTAGTCCTGGCATCCTGAAGACAGACTATAATGGGATTATTGAACCAGTCCTATTATGCACTAAAGTGTTCGGGGAACCTTGCCACTGTGCCGCTGCCGAGCTGATGAGAGCGATGTGCGCACCGGCACAGGCCAGGAAGGGCTGTGCGGGGAGCCGGGCTGGAAACAGGCACCCACCCTGCCTTTCCACAAAAAATAAGCACTTTTCTCAACCCTGGCTAAAGCATTCATCATGCCAAAGGTGTCTGAGTCGACAAGCAAGCAGTAAAGCTGGGCAGCGACCAAGGTTTTGCTGTTTAAGATAAAACCTGATTTGTTTTCTCTCTTGATAGACAAACCCAGAGAAGCTGCATCAGCCCCCAGCTGAGAATACTTAAAAGGCAGCGCTGATGCAAGAAGCTGTTTGCTTAGCCATCTCACTATAATGGCAGGTGATTTCGAGCTTTTTCCTTGGCAGCCTTGCCGAGATTTTGTGTTTATAACACTACAGTTAAGGGTGGGAGGGTGGGCTCAGCCTGCCAAAGGAGCCGCCATCCTCTCCGGCTCACGGGTGACATTTGGAGCTGGCGTGTTCGCCACAGCAGACGATGGAGGGGCGTCCTGCAGACCTCTCAGCCCAGCAGCTGCCGAAAATACGTGACCCTCTGGCTCTGCTTCTTGCAGACATCGCTGGGGGGATCTCTCTTTGATGGCAGAGATACCAAAACTGCTATTTAGCTTACAGCAAGGCTGGCAAAGCCTGGCCACGGAAAGCTGCAGAGGTTTGTGCTGTGGGTGCTGCTTCTCCCGGTGTCTCCCTGGAGGATGCCCCTGGCAGTCGTAGCTCAGAGGCAGGGACCACGTCTGTGTGTGTGCCCCTACTACAGCCTGTGCAGTGCTGTCCTTAAACTTTCCTGGAGCTCTGAAGCCACTAATCACCCCAGAGACCCCAGTCTGGAGCTGAGGCATCCTGAATTGTCACACAGTGGCCATGGCCCCTGTCCCCCTTGGTGCCCATCGCTCACTGCTTTTGGCTGAACAGCCAAAATGTGGCTTCAGTTTGCACTCCAGCCTTGGCTGCAGAGATAAAGTAATACTGCGCTGAGAAAGGTCATCTGCTCATGGCTCACTCCAAAACATCTCCTTCTCTGGCACAAAGACCTGGCCATCGAAGGGCCCTGCCAGCTTCTGATGGAGGGATGCGGGAGCAGCGGCAGTGCTGCTGCAGGGGGACTTGGGGGCAGGAACCCAGGCAAGCCAGGGACGGTGCCTGCCCCGGGGGAGGACCACAGCCACAGCAGATTCACAGGCAGGATGACAGAATTGAATCAGACACCATTTATTAGGCAATAAAGGGGCAGACTAAGCAGAAAACGAGTGAGGTGGGAGAGGACGGATCCTGGGCTGTGTCTGCAGAAAGCATTAGCAGGACATGGTTTACGGGGATGAAAAGCCATTTGATTATTAGGGCAATATTTAGTGCCTGTGGCTGCAAGAGAGGAAATGCTTCTGCTTTTCCCCCTGCTCAGCACAGCACAGAGCCAGGATCCAGCCAGCCATGCCCAGGGGCTGCAACAAGGTGGAGGAGCAGAGCCACCACAGCTGAGGCTGTGCCATGATCCAGGGAAAGCTCAGCAAAAGTCCTGCTGCCAGAGCAAGGCTGCGCTGCCTTGGTCTGCAGCAAGTCACTCCTAAAAAAACATTAAGAGGGTCTGAATGTTATCTCCAGTCCATAAGGAGCTTTGCTTTTCTGCCTGGGAGCCTGGTATGACGTGCCTTGAGACAGGGATTCATGTCACCTTTATCATCCCAAGCAGACTCTCCCAGGCTCCTGGGAAGGTCTGCATGAGCTGTTTAACTTCAGCCAGCTCAGCCAAGATGATGTGCACATCTCAGAGCACAGGGAAATGCAGTGAAATGCCCCAGGAGCCGCCTGTGACCCATGGCCTGCCCTGCTGTCCCCATGAGGCCAAGCAACACTGAGCCCGCAGCCATGCTCCCAGCTGACTCTGAATCTATCATTTCCAGTGCATTAATTTCTACTCATTATTGATCACCTTGTAGCACGCTAGGACTGTGCTGTGCTCCACCAGCCATGAATTATGAGCCCATCAACATTTGGCTGCAGTAAATGATGTGCCCTTAGGAGCCACCTTCTGCTCGTAGTATGGAGAAGGAGAGGGAGAGGGAGAGGGAGAGGGAGAGGGAGAGGGAGAGGGAGAGGAGAGAAGCTAGAGAAGAGAGGAAGACCAGGCGATATAAGTTGTTCATGTTTTTAAAGATGTTTAGGGACAGTAGCCAGGATTTATCCTGAGTTAGAGGTAAGCACCAGTGCAGCATATTCAGTTTGCTGGGGGCTGATTTTCCACCAGTGGGTTCCAGACCCATGTGCCAGAGCCACTTTTCAGCCCATGTTTGTGTCCCAACACCTCTCTCACACTGGTATCATCCCTGCCACAGCAGTGTCCCTGGGAAACCCTGAGCTCTATCTAGAAGAGGACTAAAAAGTACATTAAAACCTTGTAGTTTGATACTGTGGCATCCTCCAGAGGATGTGTTTGAGTTATTTAATCTGCAAATTGTCTGAAGTTCCCATGGTAGAAGAAGGCTTCAGTTGGGCAGGCAGGAGCAGGAGACTTGCTGAGAACAGCAGCTGCAGGGCAGGGATCTAATGAGCTGATGAACAAGTGCCAGGTTGGTCACCATGAGCATCCAGATAAAACCCACTGCTTATTTATCCCATGGGCAAAGCAGGAGCTTATGGCACGTGGGAGCACCCCACAGCCCCCCCTTGGCACCAGACAGCTGCCTCCAGCCCTGGCCGCCCACCCCAGAGCCCCATGGGGTCTCCTTGGTACCCTCAGCAGCCTTCACACCCACACCCCACTGGTGCCTACAGCCAGGGAACGTGCCATCAGGGCAGCTTCTGTGGGTACTGGAGGTAGGAGAAATATCAGAGTGGGTTTGCTGCTTGTGTTGCAGGGTGGGAGGTGAGCAGCAGCAGGAACCGTGCCCCTTGGCAGTGCTTCGTGTGATCAGGCGCATTAAAGGGCAGAGTGGCTGTGGCATCAGCTGCTTTGGAGATGCCGGGAGGGAGGGAGCATTGATCTCTTCCCGGCTGACAGTTTCTGTGACCTGCGGCAGCAATTAGAGCATCCCCGAGGAGGATGCAGTGCCGCTGCAGAGCACTAACGACAGCAGCAGAGGTGAGACAGGAGGGCTCAGTCTGGGTTGTGTCGGTGATGCTGCACACTCACAGCTTCATACCAGGGGGGTCTGAAACGTGCTGGGGAGCAGTGTGCACTGAGAGCCCTGGGGCTGTCACTTGTGTCCTGAGGAGAGCACAGCAGGGTCTCCCCAGCCCACTGACTGGGTCCCTGCCCCAGGGCAGGCAGGAGAGGGGTTGAGGTCAGGCTCAGGACAAGGGCAAGATCAAATTGCTCAAGCAGGCTGTGAGCAGAAGTATTTCCCCCCATTGAATTCTTTCTTCTTAGGCTTTGCCTTTCTTCTTACCTCTTTTCCTACCCTGAACGGCTGTCTGCACAGAACAGCTTGGAGCTCTTCCCAAAGCCCTCACCTTGAAATACTGTGTCAAGACACCACCTCCCTACCGCCCCCTGCTAATTGCAAGGTAAGCCTGGATCTGAGAGGGATGGCATGCAATATTTGCACGCACCAGGGAGCAAAGGGGTGCCAAGCATGGAGAGCCAGAACAAGGACACTCAGTGAGACAAGGGGCTCGTGGTGAGGTCCCCCAAAAAGTATTGGGAATTGCAATGTTTGCTGCACAAACCCATTGGTTTGAGAAGGATGATGGGGTTTTTGACATTACAAGAGCCGACATGCCTTCAGCTGACCTGCCATAAGCTGGGACATGAGGGAGAGGACAAGGAGAGCTGGCTTTCCTTGCTCTGGGACAAGCACACTCCTGTAATGCCACTCCTCCTGGCAGAGCTCACACCCGGCTCAGTGGCTGGTCCATCACTGGGCAAAACTGCTCTTCCCTCAAGCATCTCCTCAGCTCTGGACACCTGAGGAAATCCTCCAAGAAAGCAGAAATCCCCTGGGCATGGAACACCATGCTGATGGCACGGCTGCGCGCCCCAGCTTCCTGTAGGTTCTATTAACAATTCTTGTTGTAAGTAATTTTTGCTGTTACGAGCTGCAGACTGAGAAATGCTAGTTTCCTGCCTCCATCAAAAACCAGAGCAGCTCTACATATGCATTAAAACCCAGCACACGCAATTTATCTCAAACCACCTGAACTTCTTGTTCTAGTATATTATCTGTCAGCATCCGCCCTGGGAGGCTTTACACAGCATTTCTCTGCACGGAGCCCCAGTCCATCAGATCCTCAGTGTTTTAGATCATATTTCCTCAATAACACATAAGCTGTTGGAAAAAAAGAGCAAACACGCTGCAAAAATGACAGGGAGCCTGCAAGCACATATGGAGAAAAGGCAAAGCAAGTTTTGGGTTTCCCATCCACGCTCTCTTGAGTGTCCTACTAAATATGCAAACCAGCCTGAGGCAGAACTATCCAAAGCCCAGCTGTTTCGAAGCCCCGCAGCGGGAATTGCTCTCGGCCCCACACTGCAGTTTGTCAAACAACGTTTTTGTCTTTAGGTGCTCTTAATTAGCCCCTTCATCTTTCACCAAAACCCTCTTTGGTTTTGCAGCCTGCATGTTGGGGTGGGGTGACCCTGGGTGCAAGATCTCAGCGTCCCAGATGATGCTGGATTCCTACAGGACCATTCCAGTTCCTTCTATAACCTCTATGGAAATACACAACAGCACTTCCTTCCAGCCCGCCCCCCCCCCCCGCCTATTTTTTCCAAGTCTTTTTATTTCTAAGAAACTTAGAAACAGGCTTAAAACTCTCCTTTTTTGGCTCCTTTACTCTGAAGCAGTGATGCTATAATCAAACAGCAACAGCCTCAAACCTCTGGGCAGAGGCTCCTCCTTTGGGGGTGACCCCCTCCCAAGCCAGGTTGCTCCTCAGGGCTGCAATGCTGCTCCCCCAAAAGAGCGTGGGGCACCCACAGAGCTCCGGGAGGGCTTGGAGGGCGTAGCATTGTGCCTGCAGCCCCTGCCAGCCCATGGAAGATGGGACACGTTCACATCCCCTTCCCACTAACCTGCAATCAGGGAGGGAAAGTGCAGGGATGAAGCATCACAGGGCTCCTAAGTGACTTAGGGGAGGAGCAACCAAATAGCTCTCACTTTATTGATTTATTTATAGAGAATGAGATATTAATGCAAGACCTGTTGTTTGAACTGGTTTCTTCTCACCGTGCGGAGAGAGGAGCCCCGCTGTGCCCAGAGGCGTGGGCAGAGTGCTAATCCCTGCCCCGTCCCCTCCTCACTCCATCTGTTCCTTTGGATGATTTGCCTCAACTTCTCAGCTTCCTATTCCCCTTTCCCTACCCTGAGCAGGGAGTGGCTGGCAATTAAAATATTAGCAGGGGGGAAACATTTCATAATGCACATGATTAGCCCTTAATCCAAGGAATTTTAATTAGTTGAAAATACAGAAGAACAAGTTTTGCAGGTGGACTCTGCAGCCTGGCAGTGAGACCTTGCTGGCTGCCTTCTCCTGCCTGCAACGTGCCTTGGATAGTCCATTATTGCTGGGTCGTTATTGCTTGCACCTCCAGATTTTCCTGCAGCTTTATTATTATTTTTATGTCTTGAGTTTTACAATATACAGCCTTTACAGCAGGGTATTTTTTTGTGATGCTTTTTTATCTTGGTTTTGGTTTTTGCTTAGTAGCATAACGAGACGATGGGATTTATAGGCAGTTCTGGGTTTTCTGTTACAGCTTTTCTTAGCAAGATCATCACTTTTGTCACTACCCTTGCTAGCCTTTCTCTCTGGCTTTGGTGGTCCCCAAGAGACGCAGCCCACATTAGTCTCCAGCTGTTGTTCAAGCAACCCAAGCAGTGATCACAGAGGAGTTGTAGCTAAATAAAAGTTTCGAGAACAGCAGGGTTTTAAAAGTCTTCAGAGCTATTTCTGCTGTCATCCATTAACACTGGTTTGAGCAAAGCCCTGTTTATGGGGGACCATGGCAAAAAGCATCCTCAGCTGGAAGGTGAAGGACTAATGCAGCAGTCTTGAATGCCTGGCTGAGGACTGAGAAAGCAGCCGAGAGCTGCGGCAAAGCCAGGAGCTATAAATTGGTGAACGGGTAAAAAGAACCAGAGTCTTGGTTCTTAATGATGCCAAACTCAGGACCCAGGTGGGGAAGGTGTGAGCCAGCTCCAGCACATGCCTGAGCTGCTCCAGGAGGAGCTGCCCCATGGCCGAGGAAGCAAAGGCTCTGTCCAGCCATGAGTTTGGGCTGTGAATTTGGGAACAGCAGCCGTGAAGGCTGAGGGATGCCCAGAGGTCAGCGTGGATGAACCTTCTTGAAGTTTTGTGTTAGAGAACATCCTTCAGCTGGGATCATGGTGAGAATTTGGGAAAGCCCCCACTGGGCAGCCAGCAGCCTTTGCAGGCTGATTCCTGATCCAGCCCCATCTCAGAAGCAGGGCTGTCAAAACCCAGCATCAACCATGTTTTACCTTAAGTGGGCTAATGAGATTCACTCATTAAAAACCCCACCAACTCGCCCACCCACCCAGCAAGAGTGTGAGGATAAAGATCCAGCAAAATATTCTCCCCCTTGATTTTGTGGAGTTAACACTCGAGTGCTGTGATGTTCTTTATCCAGAGCCCCAGGGTGGGCACCAAAGGGTGAAGGGGTGCGGGTACCACAGACTTGCTCCTTCAGCATCTCTCAAGAAAGGACAAGGGCCAACAGCTCCTTTTTCACACCCTCATCTCTGACAATTTGCAGAGATGAGGACATCCCAATGCTGCTCCATACACTTCGCAAATATTGCTCCACATGCCTGGCCAAATTCTGGACTTTTCCCCCTCAAAAGAAAAGTCACAGTTGCAATGTGGTCCACAGCAGTGCTAAGACAAGGACAGAGACTGGAGGTGTCCCCTACAGGGGTATGTTTCCTAGAGCTGTGTTTTAGCTCATCGCTTACAAGAACATTACCTTGCAAATCCTTCCCTGGAAAAGGCAACAGAGGAGTCACTGGGGGCTCTACACGAGGGGTACAGCAGCAGGCAGGCAGGGCTCTCCCTGTACAGCATGGGGCAGCTTGGTCCAACCTCCTCACAGGCTTCCCTCCGCTCTGCTCTCTCCAGTGCCACTTCTTGCACCAACATCCCCATCCTTGACAATAAATAAATTTTAAAAAAAAAAACAAACCCAAAACCAAAAAGAGGAATTTCTAAAGGATCCAACTGTCAGCGTAGAAAGCCTTTCCCATAGCAGGAGCTCTCCTCCCCACAGCAGGAGGGCATTGCAGCGCTGAATCTGCCCTCCAGCAAGATGAGAAATTGTTCACTGGGCAGTGTAAATATTTCAGCAGTGCTACCTCGCATGTTTAAGAGCCCTTTCCACTCCCACAGACTCACTGCTAATTCCCTGGGGTCCTGTGCAGCAGCAACCCCCCCAGCCCTGAAGCCAGTGTAAGCTGAATTGTCACCAGTTTTCAGGGAAAAGTAAAAAAAAGGTGAGTTCATTCATGCTTTACATGCTCCTTAAAGCCCAGCCAGGCTGTGAATCGCTTGTCTCTGCACAGGGCTGGGGCCAAGCTGGGACAAACCAAAGCGAACACAAGCCAGGATGAAGTGACTGGCTGGGCAGCACTTTGCTCCGATGCCAGCCCTGGGGGCACGGCCAGGGTGATGTGTTCAGGCCCCTGATCTCTGCATCACCAGAGAGCGGGACCTTTGGGGACATTACGGACCCAGCTCCCTGGGGATGGCCACTGTGGAGTCTCATGACCATCCATCATTGGAAGCTGCCCGGGCTGGCAGCAGGGTAAAGCATCGCCCACGTGCTGAACTCCAGGCCTTCCAGGCAGCCAAGGGCTGTTAGAAACCAGAGGCACACGCACGGCCTTAGTGGGCTGGGGACACTTTTCCACAGCCCCTGGAGCCAGGGAAAAATAAAAGGGCTCAGTCTGGAGCAGAGGAGGTTGAGGGGAGATGCTCGGATGTGCAGCCCAGCTCAAAGGGCAGGGTAGATGGAAGGGATTAAGAGCAGGGGGGACAAGTATCAGTCAGAAATGGCATTGGGAGAGCTGGTCCTGCCCCAGAGCTGAGGGGCAATCTCTATTCATCCCTTCCTATGAAATCTGCCTCTGGAAAATAAAAATAACGATACCCATCTGAGATTCACCAGCAACATATAAGCTACATCAACAAGGGATTATCATCGCTTTAGCAAAGCCTCATTCCTCAGAATTGCAACCAGCCAGGCCATCAACTCATTATCCCATTATATCTGGGAATGACATAAGAAATCTTGCGTGGTTTTCCTGCAAGGGACAGAACAAATAGAGCTGGTTTCTTTGGCAGAGCCACAATAAATGTCAGAGGAGGAGGGGTCCAGGCTTTGCCAGCACCGGGCAACCTCAGGCAGCAGCAAGTGATGCTGATGGAGCAAGGGATGCTGATGGAGCATGGCCGAGGCCATCTCTCCCCCACGCCAGGTGTCTGCAGGACACAGCTGCTGCAGGACCAGAGCCAGGCTGGGCTGGTGCAATGCAACCAAAACCCAATCTGTTAAGCAGGGAGAAAAGATATTGTGAAAATGACATTTCCAGCTTTAGCAGAGTGTGTACTCAGTGGGAGGAGCTAGCAGAGAGATGGGATGCTCAAAGGGGTGCTTGCTATCAGCATTAAAAAAAAAGGGGGGCCATCAAAAAAAGAAGGGACAAGGATGTGGCGTAGAAGCGGAGCTGCAGATGCTGGTAATCTTTGGTGGAGGCACAGCTCAGCATTCATCTTTCCCAAACTGCTGGAGGACTCAGGCTGATCTGGGCATCTCTATCCTTCATCCCACAGGAGACTGATAGCAGCTCCAGGAGGAACAACGCCTGTCCTCAGCAGCCTGTGGTCAAAATAATAATAATAAAAAAAAAAGAGGCAGAAAGCAATCGAAGCCCAGGAGAGTGAGGTGAATTTAAAACCAGGTAGGAATTTCCCATGAGAACAGTTTGCTGGCTGAAAATGCCACTCTCATAAAAATGAAAATTTTCCCTTTGGGAATATTTCAAGATTGATGAAAAATTATGAGTTTCCGCTGGGAGAAGGGGTGGGAGAACCAGAGACATTTGCCTAGTCCCGTTTTTGCCTTCAGGGAGAAAACAAAATTAATGGGCACCGGTTGAGCAGTCACACGTTGAGCTGAGAAACCCCACTGAGCTCTCCAAAAGCTTTTTCCACATGCTCTGAATATCTCCTCCTGTGAAAAAAAATAAATATCTGGTATTGCATTTTTCCCCAATTCAGGTAAAAAAAATGGCTTCAAAATCACATTCTCAAGCATGGGATGGGATTTCATTTTCCAGCTGGCACCAGTTACCTTGCATCAGCAAAACTTATGCTTGATGCAGCATGCCTTGCTAGCCTGCCCCAGCATCACCCAGTTTAATTAGCTGCTGTCCCCAGTGCCTGCAGCTCAGCTTAACCTCATGCAAATAAATCCTGCTGTGCTGGCCAAGCTGGACTCCTGCTTGCACTAGGGAGAAATCAGCGCCTTCCTTCCCATTTTTTCCCACAAGACTTCATGCCTGGCAGAAATTAAAACTCAGAAGATGGCCCCAGATGGATTCATACCTGCCTTGGTCACACAATCCTGTCTTTTATCTAAGGAGGAAAACAGAAAAAAAAGAGGCCTAAGGGAATTGAATCCTCCGCTGAGCCTTGATGCGTGGCTTTCCAGGCTGCTGGTGCCTGCCTGGGAGTGGGATTAATACCCATCATGGGCACTCATGGAGGTGGAGCATCCTCACCAGGCTCAGGAGGATGCAGAGAGGGACTGGGAAGGCCACGTGGACATTGAAAACACAAAGATGGGCTCACAAAACTGGGCTTTAGACTCAAAAAGAGCAGATTGTAACAAAGCAATAATAGGAAGAGTGATGGCAAGGAAGGGAAGTGTCGGTTCTTCACCCTCTGCTGGTTAGGACAAGGTGGGATGGACTGAAACAGCAGCAAAAACATTTAGGGTTCAACAGCAGGGAAACCCTTTAAGGACAGCAATGAAACATGGGACAGGTTGGTCGGGGAGAAGACAAACATGCTGTCACCGTGAAGAACAGACCAGATGCTTTCTTTCTGGAAAGATGCAGGCAGAGCCAGTCCTACCTGGACACAGGGCTCTGGACTAGATTGCTGAGGTTTCCATGGCTCTGTTTTCCGCTGGTCCAGCCCAGGGCCTGACCCTGGCTGCCCCCCCAGGGGGGGTCAGTCTACAGCCACTTTTTTGTCACTTCACCACTCATTTCCCTAAATGACAGCAGCACCTGTGGAAGGCTTGAGCACCCAGGTGGGACCCCATGGAGGGAACTGGAATCACTGAGCTGCAAGGCAAGTCTGTGCATCCCAGTGTGAGCTGAGGGAGTGGGCAGTATGCACGGCTGGGTGCAGCAAGTGGGGACAAGGACATCTGCTGACAAATTTTGTATGGGCTCAGACAGCAGAGGGGACTTGGAAATACCTTGGAGAGGTTTGTTGAAGTGAGGTGTTTCTTGCTTGGCTTCATTGACCGGATCAGGAATCTGCAAGTGGTATCTCAAAGCACTAAGGTGATCACTTTCCCTTTGGATCCATGAACAAGGACTTCTCTAAAAGGATAACAGAAGATGGCTGGGATATTTTCCCCCAAGAAGAGGAGCAGCACCAGTGGGCACGACTGCGTCTACCAGCCTGACCTGCATTTCCCTTCATCCCGCAGCTGTGTCCTGCTCCTTCCCCAGGGCTCAGCCCTCAGCCAAACCTGCCCCATCCTCACCAAAACCACCTTCCCATGGCAGTGAGCAGTGATGCACTCGGGGACAGGGTTTCATCTCGCTCTCGGGCTAGAGGAGGGGAACAGGAGGGATGCACAGGAGGGGGTAACCCTGCCGCTGTGGAGTTTACCAGCCTTTTATGGTGCCTGATTTTTGTCATCTGCAAAGCTATCAGCTGAAAACGTCAAATTAGTGCTGTTAGTCCACTGCGCAGCTCTTATCTGCGCCTCTCAGGATGGAAGACACTTCAAGATGATTATTGTTCCCCACTGCTCCTGAAATGAAATTGGCCCTCCCAGAGTGCTAAAAGGGAACCAAGAAATTGTTTGCCTGAATTTGCATGAAAAGCCCTGGAGATGTAATGAAAGGGGGTGCCAGTCCCAGTGTCACCTTCTGCTAGCTAAATGACAGAAGAAAAATTTTCCTCGGTGTTTCTGCTTCATTTTAGGGCCTTGATTCCCTCTTCTGCCCCTTTCCTGCCACCTGCCCCCAAGCTTCTGAGCCCTGTGCATCTGCCCGCCCCATGACTGCCATGGGGGCTGCCTGCTTTGGAGCCTGGATGATATTTTGCCACCTGAGAAAGGATGGTCTGCCCCCCACAGAGACGTGGATGCTACTCCTGGCACCACAACAATATCTGTGTGCCAAGGAACTGGCTCTCCCACCTTCACCCTGGGGGCAAAGTGGGGTCCTCCCTGCTCTGGGACAACCCATTTCACCAGCTTAGGAAGTCCTGCACACTGGAGTGGCGTGCACTGACACAAATTCAAGTCCCAGCTACTCCGTTATTGCAGCTCGGTATTTTCCTTTTAATCCCCTCACTTGGCAGCGAGTAAGCAAGGCTGACGTGGTCTCACAGGACAGACAGACAGCTGTGCGCTTCCAGCGCACCTCCTGATTGCCATGGGATCATCAGCCCAGACCTGCAACACCCTCTCTGGGGCAGGAGCTTAATGATGGGGCTTTGCTGGCCAAACACCCACAGCATCAAGGCAGGCACTGCTGGGGTTTGGCTGGGGAGATGTTCCTCACCGGGCTGACTGCAGCCAGCTTCTGCAGTGCCCAAATGGGACTCCAAATCCAAGTCCTGCTTCACCCAGGGCTGCATTTAGAGTGCTTAATCCCAGCACCTCGCTGGCTGTGGCTCTGTGAAGGACCCAGCTGGGTCTGCCAGGTCACAAACATCCCCATTTCCCTAGTACCCTGCCTGGTTGATACTTTTGCGTCAACCTCCACACTGGTTTGGGGAGGTCTGAAGGGCTTTTAAAGCACAGCAGCAGCTCCCCGGCCCTGGAGGGAGTTTTGTAGGGCTGGCCTCTGGGTACCCATGGCAGTGAGAGGGATGGGTGAGCACACTCCATTGCAACGTGACATTCCTGGGGAAGGGACCCCTGTCCACAGCAGGGCTCTGGGTGATGAAACACATTGGAGCAGCCAGCATATGCTGGGGCATCCCTGTGGGATGAGAGCCGATACAGGGCTCCCACCGTGGACACCTGGTGGGATGTCACGATGTCCATCACTCTCCCCCACCCCCAGCACCATCCCCTTTCACAGCGGGACATGTCCCGGGTACAGCATGGGCAGCATGCGCACCAGACACAGGGTCCCACAGGGTGACTCCTCCAGGTCTCTGCCTGCTTTTGACTCCCTTCAACAGCTTCTGGTCCCCCCACAGGGACTGGGAGCCCACAGCCATCTGTGCCAGCAGCATCCCACCCCGCGTGGGGTTGCAGGCAGGCTGCGGAGCATCTGCACGCTGGAGAAAATACAATTGGAGTCAAGCAAGTGTCTTCATGCCACTGCTCGGAGAAACCATGCTGACACATTATCTTTCTTCCCTATTTTTCCCACCTCCAGCAGCGCAGTGGGAGTTTTCTCGCTGCTTCACCTCCCACAGCCAAGCGAAGGTGGGATGTTGTGTAACAGGCATCCTCAGGAAGGGAAACTGAGCCATAGCGTGGGAGGTTGGGGTCCATCCCCCCCACCTTGCTGGAGGGGGACAAGTGAGGGCAGTGAGCAAGCCTGGCTTGACCAGAGCTGTGTGGCCAGAGAAGCCCCCTCAAAACCAGGGCTGGGGCGCAGCAGGGTGCCTCCCTGCAGCAGACCTTGTTGCCATGGCGGGGAATAAACCTGCCTGGAGCGAGAGAGAGGAGAATGTGTAAATAGTCATTGCATCCCTGGAAAGGCTCATAGGCTGCAGCTGGCTGTGAGGGGAGAAAATCAGATGGAAAAATATATTGCTGGGAATTAAGAGGGAGCTTTTGGAGTCAAACAAAGGGACCAAGAAACCTGGTTTCAGAGTCAGAGAAGGAAACAATTAAAGCTGTTGTGGTTCGGTGGTGAAATGAAAGCTGCAACTACAATGGGAAAACGTATACATAGCCAAGGAAAACTAGATAACAGTCATTATGTTATGGAAGATGTGAGATGTTAAGAATGCAAAAAACAAGATAAAAATGCTGGGGGAAAAATTTGCCTGGAAGGGACAAAGGGTAGGAAAGGAGGTTTTAAAATTATATTTATATTACAGACAAATGCTTGATAGAGATGGCAAAACTGCCAATGATAATACATAACAGGCAGAAACGGGCAGAAAATATTTCTGTTTGGTATTTGGAAATGAGCAGGCAGCTATATTTGTCTCACGTCAGCCTGCTAAAGCTCTTTCCAGTTCATTAATGATGTAGCCTTATTAAATATCATCTGCCAGGAGTAAACACTGGAGAAGCAGTAGGCTGAGGTGCCTCGGCTCTGTGCCCTGCCCAAGCCAAGTCCTGGAGTGAAGCCCAGAGCTGGGGATGCTGCGGGAGGTAAAGGGGGTGGTAAAGGTGGGTTGGCTCCCAGAGAGGGGATGTGGGATGACCCAGATTGGTGCTGCCTGCTCAGCCTGGCTTTAATCCTAGGCAAAGTAAAAGAGAAGCTGATGTGAGAGTCAATTAATAAAGAATTAAAGGATAGAAATCTAATTAATGCCAGCCCACGTGGTTTATGGCAAACAATTCCTTGTTCCTTCCATGATGGGGTGATGAGTTGCGTTAGCAGAGGTGAGCGCATGCTGCACCAGCACATGCTTTGTGGAGCCCCAGCTCTGAACTGGGGGATGTGCTGGTCCCCCAAAACTAGTGCGACATTTGTTAGCGAAAGGCATGCAGCTGGGATGAAATCTGGGCTCTGAGCAGCTCACAGCATCGCAGGGACCCCCACCCTGGCTCCTGGCCCTGCAGGCACACAGCAGCTGTGGCACGCACACGGTGACACAGCCCTGCCAGCCCATAAGCTTTTATGGGTTGGAGCTTCCCATGTCAATTAAGGCAGAAGACGACCTTTGGTAGCTGCCTGTCCTGGCAGGAGGTGCACTTGTTGTCCCCATTGACAACGTATGAGCTGAAATGGCCTCCACTCAGCCCCTGCTCTTTGCAGGCAGCCCACCAGCTTGTTTCTCCTCCTTCCCCCCCTTTTTCCCCCCCTCATGATTCCCTTATTGTTTTCACCTTGATCTCTTTCTTCCTCTTTGGTTTAATCGGTAGTTTCTTGGAGTCAGATTTTGGAGGCGAACTGAACGCTGTGGATGCCTGTCCCAGGGGAAGGGGCTGCGCGTTGGAGCCAGAAGGATGCTTCCCCTGCACTCGCTGGGGTGCGCAGGAGGATTTGGGGGGGGGGGGGAGGTGGGCACTCCCTCTCTGCTTGTGGAGCTGGGGTGCAAACGGGTGCTGCCTGCCGGGATGAGGGCTGCGATGCTGGTGGCAAGGGATGTCTATCTGCAGGCAGCGGTTGGTCCCTGTGCTCTCCCTGCTCCACCAGCACACGCACAGCCAAATTACAGACCCACAGACGAGGCGCAGCGAAGGGGACAGGCATCTGTGTCATGTCCAGCGGTGCCACCCACACCTGGCAACCAGCCCAGAAGTTAATCCTGTAGCTGGGCTACTCCCTCACCCCCAGCACAGCCTGAAGTGCTGGTGGGCACTGGGCAGCATCGCTCACAGGCCTCTTCCATGGGCAGGAAGTTTACCAGGTACTGCATATTTCTGGCATGCTGCATGTCACTCTGATTTTGCTCCAGAGGAGGAATTATCCTTACAGGAAAATACAAAGGTGTGCTACACCAGCCGGTCCCAATGCAGCTGGCATTTACCTTGAGGCACAGCACCAGAGCAGGACTGTGAAAGCTGCTTGCAGGGCAGCACAGGCTAGAAAAATCCCTTTATCAATGGGAAGGGAATGGAGAGAACAGTTCAAGGCCCATGAGCTGGGGAGAGGGAAACATCACAGAGGTCCCAGTGCACATGGAAGAACCTTGCTGCCATGAGCCTGGCTGGCTGGGAAGCCTTGTCACTGCACGGCTGTCCCTTCCCTGGGGTCCATGTCCCCAGGTGGGGAGCACAGCGGTACATCTGCATCAGTTTTATCTGCCATCCAAGGCTCAGCCCATTCAGCCTCATTGCAATTCCACGTCCTCCTGGCGTCTCCTGACACTGGATCATTTACAATGCCCAGGAGGCAAATACAATGACTCATTATTATTAGTTAATGAAGCATCCAAGCACTAAACCCACAGTCTGCCGAACGGATAAAGAGCTCAGGCTGAATCCGATTTACCATGCATCTCACTGGGTCCTCTGGCAGGGATGGAGCTGTGCCCGCTGCAGCCCCCTGGCCCCTTCCCTGCCGCTGCAGATGCAGGCAGCAGCCAGGCCCTGGCAAGGGAGAGGGGCTGGGAGCATCCATCTCACTGCTGGAGCTGGTGAGCAGTGTTGGTTGTTCCCACTGTACCACTTCACAGACCAGAGACCACCAGTAAGGCACTGGTATCTCGTCTCATCTAGTGTCAGTGGCTTGCAGGGGCAAAGCCTTGACACAGCTCCAGCTTTGAAGCCACCAGCCCCAAGGGATGAGAGGCCCCAGGGGATGAGGGACCACAGGGGACAAGGGACCCTGCTCTGCATTTTGAGCCTGCACCAAGTGGGCTGGGAGGAGTAGGGGCAGGGGGAGGCAGGAAGGACATGGCATGTCCTTGGCAGGCAGCACAGATAACACAGAATCTCTCAGGCTGCATCTCCCTTCCCAGAAGGATAAATATTTGATAACAAATTACTTTGAAGGTAATCCACTTAATCCTTCGCCATGTCTCCAGGTTTCACTGTAATTAAAGTGTGATTAATTTTCCAAAGAAAAGCTAAAATCCCATGCCTCTTGTCACCCTCTCTCCCCAGGGTGCAAGGGATGGGCTTAGCCCTGTGGCAGGGTTGATGGGGTCCTGCCGAGCCTGTTGCCAGTGGCCGAGCAAAGCCCAGAACTGGACGCATGCACGTCCTGCACAGCTCAAACCACCAGACTTGGAGCAAGGGCATGAAAGCCAGGCATGCTTCTGGCACTGGGAAGGACTGACAGGCACGCAGCCCCCAGCAGCTGTTCACCCAGATGTGCCCCTGGGCTGGGAAGGGGGGTTTTGACCCCATGTCAGCTCACCAAGAAGTCTTCCCCCAGCTCCTCACCTCCCCTAGCACTTGTCCCCCGCCCAGAGCAGCTGATGTCCCACTGGCATCCCAGTTTCAAGGCTGGGTTTGCAGAGTCAATAGGATGCCCACCCTATGATCTTCTACATCTCCCAAGGGCTGGTGCAGCTCCACACTGGGGGTTTCAGATGTTCAGCTCTTTAACCCCCACCTTCACAGAGCCAAAAATGTATTATAGTGGTTTTGTTTGTGGTGGGGAGCTGCTGGCACAGAGCTGGCGTGGGCTGAGGAGCAGTGCAGAGGGGAGGTGCGTGGGCTGTGCCCCACTGATGGAGCAGGATCACCTTTCCGCTCCTTGAGCGCCAAATCCAGGGTTGACTCAGCTGATCAAAAATAGAGAGTGAGGGGAGGTGTGAAAACCAGCAAAAAAAAAATAAGGAAAAATAGGGAGAACAAGAAAACCCACCCAACCTGACTAAAGCAATCTGCATCTTCCTCCCCCAAAGTGCCAGATCCCCCAAAGTCCAGGAGGGGGGACCGAGCTTGTGTCAAGATATTTCAGTACTGAGTGATACCTCCAGGAAACCACACTGATGCTCCCAGATGTGTCAGCACTGGTCCCCATGAGGCTGGTGGCACCTTTGACTCAGTGTCACACCTCACAGGGCACCAGGAGGGGAGCAGAGGGTGGGGATGGGGGTGTGGGCAGCAGGTGATGCCTTGGAAGTGGAGGGCAGGACCTTCCCTCTGCTCCCCACTTCCCAGCATGGCTACCGGGGACTCAGGCACTCAAAGTCACCAGGAGGTGCATCGCTCGTTCCCAGCCTGTGTCCCTTGTCCCGGAGCTGTTTTGCAGCAAAACCAGGTTGGATTTTCTGACTTTTTGCTGGTCAGTGTTGAGTGGAGCAACCCAGGAAGCCCCGACTTCTCTACAGACCATTGCTGCCCCAGATTCAGGCAGTGTTCCTGGGGCAACATGGGCTGAGCTGGCCCCAGCCCCATGTGCACCCTGTGGCCCCACTGTCCCCTGCCATCCGGGCAAAGAGGAGGAGAGGACAGAGACAGCCCTGGCTGCTGCCACTTAAATATTCCCCTTCCCTCATGGTGGAGCAGCTTTCCTGGCCAACACTGGAGGGACGGACCTTGCTGTATGCAACTGTGACTCTTGGTCGTGCACGACCAGTGTCACTACCTTGCTGTCCCCTGGCAATTTCCCAGGACTGAGCAAACTCCTTTCTGCCCAGGTTTCAAGGCTGGATGCCCTGAAGAGTTCCCAGCTCCAGCACAGGCCAAGAGGAGACAGCTGAGCAGCCAGGGTGGTAAAGCTCCAGGGGGGAGGTTGATGGAAGCTGCCTCTGCTTGGGGACATTGCAGCACATCACAGGCCTGAAGCCACCACCCTTGGTGCCAGGAAAGCCAAGTTGTCCATGCCAACTGGGGGAATGTTAATTTGCTTTGCCCACACCTAACGAGGATGTGAATCCTGGCTAAAATTAACACCATGCCTTCACTGCACCAGTCCTGGCTGGGCTTTCCTTATTATCTGTCCCAGCATAGCTGTGTCTTCAGGTCAACCCTGTTAAGACAAACTTTGGAGTTTGGGACAATTCATCATAAAGTAACACCACCCGCCCCGAGCGCAGGGAGCACAGCAAAGAGCCGCGCTTCTCAGATAGCTCAGCCCGATGCTGGCTGTCAGGACACAGATGAAGCTGAATTATTCAGAATACTGGGGTTTGCTATTGAATCCCAATAGCTGGCCAGTGCTTTTGAAGCAGCAAACAGAGCGGGCACCTTGCTGCAAGTCAGGATGCTGCCCTGGAGCCCCTTTTGCAGCAGGCACGCGTGCACAGACGTGAAAATTTGCTGGAGAGAAGGAGCCAGTTGGCAAAGGCTGCCAAATTGTCAATGGAATAAGAGTTACACTGCTGAAGGATCAGTTATTCAACAGAGATGGCAGCTTCATTGCTGGGATGAATCAAAGAGCCGTGTCAGCCTGCGGCGGGGGGACTCTGCCCACGCGGCCAGCAGCGGCTGCGCAGCCGTCGGGGTACGTGCTGCTGGGAGCTGCCGGTGTGATGCTGCGCTCTAAGAGCAGGGAGTTTTTCCAATAAAATACCACTAGCTTTTGCATCGTGAGGTCCGGGGTTTTTCATTAAATTATAATGATAAGGAATAACACTCAGCACATTCCCAGTTTTTCTCTTGCAGATATTCAGCACAACGCAGTCTGCAAGGTAAGTGAGCTCTGCTTGGCGTACTTTGCTTTTGCTGTACCCCAGGGTAGCCCTGAGGAAGGGAAAAAACAGTTGCTTTCATAAGGCCTCCTCACTTCCTCTTTTCTGCTGCTTTCCCCACCAATGAATCCAGATTCCCAAACAAAACGAGGCAAAGAAACTCCTGTGATGGTCACCGATGAGCCTGCTCCCCTCGCCCGGCTACAGCAAGGAGCTGTATTTTAGGAGCATCCCACTGGGCTTTCTGCATTTCTCTCTCCCCTCACAGCTCCTGGGGGAGCTATACTGCAAAAGACCAGGAGAAAAGGGGCTGAAATCATCATCTGCCTGGACGAGCACCCCCAAAAGCCACTGGGCAGTGCTGGAACCCCAGAGGCCCTTCCCTGGCTCCGTGCCCTGGCTGGCAGTGGCACGCAGGGGACAGGCTGAGCATCTCTGCTGTCCCCTGAGCCCCAGGACATCCCCAAGTGCTGCACCCACACTGGGGCATGTAGAGGTCCACCTGGGCCAATGCCAGCAGGCAAGTTTTGTATTTATTTCCCTTGAAAACATCTCCTTAACGGGCACTTAACATTATGCTTAAGTGACAATGAATTAGATGTTTTATTTAAGAGCAGGCACAAGGAACAGTGTAATTCCCTATAGACTAATGGTGCATTTCTCCTCACAGACAGCCAATTAAATATTTAATCAGCACAATAGCCAGTTAAGTATTGCATATGGGCATAAATACAACCCAATACATTTCCACGCCACATTAAGCTGAAGCTTGTAGACACTTGTCTCCCCAGCATCAGGCAAGACAGCTCGGTCAACGCATCCTTTGAAAGCAGATTCTATTTATTTTCTGTCGTATTAAGTAGGCATAATTTCTATCCTGTCCCAGCCAAGTATATTAACTCTTCAGCAGCACTGTATGAATAATCTGCATCAAATTGTGGATTAGGGGAAGACTGCCGCCTTCCTGCTCAGCAGCTATCTGTGAGCTGACTGCAAATTTCCACAAGTAATTTCTCTTTGGGTCACATCCTGGAGCTGCAGCAGCGGAGAGCCATTGCTCTCTGCGCTCCTCAGATGCCTCAGAAGAGCTGGAAGATTCTGCAATTAAAGACACAAGCTAGAGAAAAAGGGGGAAGAAAAGAGTTCTGCTTCTCCTCATTTAATGGAAAGGGCTGAGGTTAAAAAGACATTAAAAATTAGTTTTTCAGACAGAACGTTGACACAGGGAGGGAGGGACAAGGCTTACAGCACTGGAGGACTCAGCACAGGATCTTGGTGAAGGTGCAGCATGGGCTGGGGCTGGGGGCACGAGTGAGGTTTCCCCATGGGCAAGCAGAATTGACCACAAAGGAGGGTAGTGCTGGATCCACGTGTGCAGGGCTGTGCCCAGTGCGCTGTACAGAGAGAAACAGTCCTTCCATTTTCCCACCATCTAGGAGATAGATTTGTTCCTGTGTCTTTTTTTTAATTCAGTTTTCTTTCAGTCTCCGCTCCCCCAGCTCTCATCGGCTCAATTATAACTGTAAGAATAAATCTATTTAAAATGCAGTGTTGCAATATGAATCAATAAACCTGAAGCAAACACGGGGCCAAATCCTCAGCAACCTGAGCGGGCAGCCTTGTGTTGGCTGCAGTGGGTGCTGCCTCCTGCACCTCCCCTGCACGTCTCAGGTAAGTGCTGTTTGCAAACATAAGGGTCGTTCCCGTTACAGAAAGTTAAGCACGATGGTTTATCGACAGATGGTTTTGCTTTCTGGCTTCTGAGTGGCTTCAGATATGAGTCAAAATTCTCAGTTCTGCAAGCCACTGTGGTCAGTGCTGGTGAAGTAGGGAGGAATATGAGCCCCTGCTTGAGGAGAGAAGCTCCTCTTGGAAAAGGGGTCTTTGCTTGATTTCAAGACAAGCACGTAACACAGGTCATGCTGTGGTACAACACCTAAACGCAGCAAAGACTGAGCAAGAAGAGGGTGTAGTGTTAAACAGCACCTTCCCTGCTCAAGGCATCTCTGGGGCTTTGCAAAGCATGGAGCTAGCAGATTGCAGGCAGGGAGAAGCAGGTGCCAACCTGTCCCATGCTAGGATGGAGCTCTCAGACATCAGGGACCATTTAACCAGAGGGGCACCAGGGTAAACCATGGAAAACATTGCTGTAAAAAGGATTTTCAAAGTTTGTGAGCCACCCTTTGGAGAGCTAGAGACTGTGAAAGAGTGGTATGTGGGGAAAGGTCAGACTATGGGAGGGACACCAGGTTTTGGTTAATTTTATCCATCTTAGAGTAGGTTCTATAGAAATCTGTTATGTTATAGAAAGGTTTGGGCAAAGCAAAGGCTGCATGGCTTGTTGGAGACTGATGAACAGCCTAGGTACCCCAGCACCATCCTGGCCCCATGACCAGTGTTGGTGGGCTTGGGCAGCCTGAGTGGGTTCACACCTTCCCAGTAAGCTGTGGGGTCAGCCAGGGCCATGACAACAGGCTTCCCGACCTCACAGTGCTTTAATCTAACATGTTATTTCATCCCCAGCCAGGCTATGAGCATGCTTGTGCTGATTACATCACCTCGGCTGAAGCACAGTAAGGCTTTGAGCCACATGAATGCCCTCAGTTCTGTGCCCGTTGCCTTAATTACTAACTGAATTTCATCAAAGGTTAATTTGATCCTGGACACAAGGAGTAACAGAGCTGGGAATCTGCCTTCCAGTACCCCCAGCCACCCGCGCTGGCTTCCTACTAATAAATCTCCTTCCATTAGCAAACAACAGGCAAGTGCTAAGGGTGGTCTCTTCTTTTCTGTCTTTGCTGCTCTTAGTTCAACCTCTGCAACAGCTGCTGATGCCATAAATCACTGAGCATAATCCTGGAGGTGGGGATCACTGTCTTGTATAAACAAATACCTTTCAGATTCTTTAGCACCTGATGCTGGTTACAAACTGTGGGTTGTCAGGTTCTTCCTCTTGTCTTCCATTTATTTCCCAGCCCCACATCTCTGCTCCTCCTTGTCTGCTATATATCTCCCGTTTATTGTTATTTCCCCCCCCTTTGTTTTAATAACTCTTTTACAGTGGATTCTTGTAAAAACAGCTGTTCTAGCCAGTTTTTAAAAAAAAAAGAAAAAAAAAAGAATATCTGGAAACAGATGCCCTGGCATTGCTTCAGCTGTAATCTGCTAGATTTATAATTCCTCTTCGGTTCAATATTGATTCAGAATAAAGCAACTCAAAACATACTGGCAGCTCACAGCTTTTTGTAGTTGTCTTCTATCTTTCTTCTTTTCTGCCATGACATTCCTTTTCTCTTCATCCACACAACTAAAACAGAGAGAGGAGCAAACCAACGCAAACCGATGAGAGACACCCAGGTGCCTGTAAAGCAAAGGGTTTACGTCTGCAGAAGCTCAAAGAAATGTCGTCAGCTCATTTTAAGTTCTTTCTTTTTGGCTAGTATTATCTACTTCTCTCAGCATTCCCCTCTTCAGTAACTCCCCTGTGTTTCAGGGACTTAGGGAGGCCCTGAGGCTCACAGGGGGGTGATGGCAGCTCCGGGCCAGGGCATGGTACTGGCCATAGGGTGCAGATGTGGCTGTCCCCCCTTGGGTTCTGGGTGCGGGAGCCCAGGGGCTGGGCACCGGGCCCCCTTCTCAGCCCGTCTGGAGCTGAACGGCTGCGCAGGGGTCCCTGAAGCCTGCCCATAGGTGGCTCAAGGGCCACAGCACCCATCCACCAGCACAGAGAGTTCTTCAGACTTACCCCACACCCATGAGACTGTACCTAAGTGCAGAGCAGAAGGGTTATTTGGAGTGTAAAAGAGGAATTTGTTCCTTTGAACACTTCCCCACACATCAGACGATGCCATCTCTCTCTTAACTCTGTTTCCCTCAGAGCTATGTGGTTTGAATGGTTGGAACTATTTATGCCTGGCTCTTTCCCTTCCAAGCCCAGTCCCACCTTGCTCCCTCCTGACAAAGCTCTGCCAGCCCTACAGGCTGTGTCTTCCCAGCAGAGCTCTCGTTTGGGTACCATAAATTAGCCTGTTAATTTCTTCTTCAGCAGAGGAGGAAGCCTGGGCTCTCTTTAGCTTGTGAAACCCCAGGTGGTCTCCAGTTACCACATCTTGCCCAGGTATGGTACCACTGGCACACTCCAAGCCCAGTGCAGCACTTCAGGTTCCCCCCAGGTTCTCCCCCCGGTTCCCCTGCCCCTCTGGCTGCCTTCAGCTCTGAGGAGATGGGACTGGCTCAAGGGCAGCACACGAAGCCCAGCAGCCACGTTTCTCTGTGCTTACCTAAAGCCAGGCACTGAGGCACAAACCTAGGAAGTGGGAGTAAAGGATCAGTCCCGCAACTGGGTGAGAAACATGGCTTCTAGCGGTGCTACACTGCTGCAGAGCATTTGATTTGGGGAAAAAAGTTCCAGCCCTCCCAACCAACAGCCAGGTTGGCTGTCTCAGTTGTGCGAGAAGTTCACCGATTCCTCTGGCTCTGCCACATGTCAGCCTGGAGCTGAGAAACCCTCAAGTGATCATTTACATCACTGTGCCTGGAATGGCAGAGATGCTCCTTGACATGCTCCCAGAGGCTCTACATCATCAGAAGAGCTGCTTTCCATGCTGTCTTCCTGCAGACTGGGCTGTCCTGTCCTCCCCCAACATGGAACCACATGGTGGGATGGGTGATTTCTCCAGCAGGCAGGAGGGATGGGAAGGCACATGGCTTTAGCAAGCTCCAAAGCCATCTTCAGCATGTTGGCCCAACCTGGAATATGTGCTAGCTGGGGAAGATGTCACAGGCAGGGGTGCCTTTCTGTGCCCAGAGTCCCCACGGTCCCCCACCGGACATCAGACAGAGCCTGCTGTCACCAGACAGCTGACATCTGCTCTCTGCCCTGTTTGCAGCCTAGCAGAGCACACAGGGCAATCCTGGAAAGCCATCAGAGAATGACAACAGTGAAGTAACTGAGTACTTCCAGCAAAGCATCTCAGGGGGAAGAAGTGGTTGTGGGTCTAGGGGTGCACCAGTGCATCAGCGCATCTTGAACACGTCAGCTGCGTGACACACAGAATGCCTCCCTGTCACTGTCCTCAGCTCTCAACAACAGCAGTGGGTTTTGCAGCTTCAGTGTATCACGTTTTCTGTGCTGTCCCCTCCTTCCCATAGGAACAGCCCCATGATTGATCCCATATGAGAAGTCTGAGGTCTGGCAGCCTTCTGAGTGGGGGGGAGAGCTGAGGCCCATCACCTGCCTGACATTTGTCACAGCTTCCTTGAAATCTGCTTGAGCAAAACAACTAGGATTTCACAAATTGGCAGTCTCCGAGGGGAAAAAAACCCACAATGTTCCATTGAAGCATTTCCAACCAGCTCTGTGGTCACCGTATTTTTCTCTCAAGAACTGGTGCACTGGCAGAGATGCACACCCCACGTGTGCTCCCTCGGGGCAGCCTCTCTCTCCTGTGCCTCTCCCGCCTCTCCAACTCATTTCCAGCATCATTCTCCTCTACGGTCCATCACCACTGCTAGTTACTCTGACAGTCAGCATTTCCAGGAATGTGCAAGCTGACAGCTTTTCCTACGCAGTCCCCGACACGAACAGCAGGGACTGGCCCTGTCCCAGCCCAGGGGGGGACGGGGTCCCACGGGGAGTGGGGCAGTGCAGGGGAAGGCTCACCCACCCTAGCAGCCACCCCACCACCATTCAGCCTGGGGTTGTCCTGATTTAATTGTCAGCTGCCTTCAGGGTGCTGGAGGACGACGTGCTCAGCCAGGACACGCACGTGGGTTCATGACAGATTCATTAGGCTTATTGCATACCCTGTTAGACACAGTTACGAGAGCAAGTGGCTCTAACACAGCTCTCTAGTAAGATTTGTAGTTGCATTGCTCTTCCTTGGTCTGTATTTCTGGGAGGGAAGGGGGTGCTGGACATGATGGTAGCTGGAGAAACAGCCCGTCTAAGTCCATAGAATAGTTCACGCTTCCGTAATCCCTGTGCAAGGAGCAGGGAAACATGATTTCCCAGCTGAAAGCATCTCTTCTCCGGCACTGGCCACACTGAATGTGTGTTCACAAGGTCCTGCCTCGCTGGCAGCAGGCAGAACCCCCTGCGGAGGAAGGAAGGGGAGACCTCTCCAGCTCTGTGTCAGCAGGACCCAGCAGTGCTGGGGCTCTGCCAGGAGCTGGCAGGGACCCAGGGTGGCTCTCGAACCTTGATAAATCACAACTCTTCTCCCTTCTCAGAGCCCAATGCAACACAAGACGCTGCTCTCCAAATTCTGGTTTACCCAGTTCCCCCCTCACTCGCTCTCCTGGGTAAACTCACACATCAGCTTCAGGCTGAAATCGTGGAGTCTCAGAACTGCAACTCCTTTCCCCACCCCCACCCCCGCCTCCAGTTCCCAATAAATTAGGCAAGTAAACACCAGATTTGCAGCTGGGCGTGCTGGGGCACAGCAGACCATGAACACCTCCCCTTTGCCTCTATCTTGGTGAGAGGGGGACCCCTGATACCACCCCTCGGACCCTGGCTGGCTGTGACAGGGACCACACAGCTCAGGCCAAGGGACTTTCGTGGCTGTTATTTCCCTTCTGCTCCGTCTCTGTGATACAGACAGGGCTCAGTCTCAGGTCTCCCTGCGAAGATGATTTTTCCTGACTCCTCTGAAGCTTTTTGGTGTGTTTCCCAGAAGAGAAAGTCTGGGGGAATCCCATGGGAAGTACTTTGTCTGGCAGTGCTGTGTACTGCAAGATGATGGTTATTAGCACACTCGAAGAAGCTGCCAGTTATCTTGCATCCTGCTGTATCCCCTAGGAATAAGGCAGAAACCTCTGCACAGTGCCTTGTTCAATAGGCTCAAGTCTTAACCATAGGACTGCTGAATTATGAATCCTCTGCAATAGTAACAGCGATGTGATATGACAGCCGTAGCCTGGGATGTCTCTGGCGTCTTGTGTCAGCCCTGCAGACTCACCTTCTAAGCAACACAGGTATGGGACATGCAAAGTTTCGCTTCCCAGGCTTCCTCCAAAGGCAGCATCATCCCTTCTCCCCTCCCTAACCCCCACCTCAGCCCAGTGCTGCTGCCTCCACATCCTCCTCCAGCAGAAGGAGCCTGGGGAGCACAGGCACATCACCAGCCCTGACAGCTTGTCACAGTCACTTTTCCTGATGGTCCCAGGTTAATCACCACCTCTCAGGAACGCAGCCACTTAAGGTTGTTCTTCACTGCCCAGGAGACTTGTGACCAGCTGGGCTGCCTCACAGGGCAGGAGAGAGGAGGAGGATGAGAGGGATGGACTGCAGGCTGCAGAGGGAGGTGAAGGAAGGGCATTTGGAACCTTCAGGACAAAGGCAGCACTCTGCACACTGAGCTGCAGCTCTCCAGGCACAAATGTCTTCTCCAAGTGAGTCACTGCAGCATCTTCTGTAGTCAAAGAAGGAAAAAACACTTTCAAAGGAGTGTCTGCCTGCTAGGAATGCCTGTTGGGACAGGGCCTTCCAGAGAGACAGCTGCCTCTTCATTGACCTGCAGGTTGTCTGTGTGTACTTCCATATATTAGAGTTAAAGAATAATGGGATTTTGGTTGAACTACAAGGTTCAGCTGATGGGAGGGCAGCTGTATAACTCCTTACACAATGTCTTCGTGTGTCTCAGAGGGCAGAAGTGTTAGCAGACTCTGAAGCAATAGAAAGAACAAGGGCAACCCTGGGGGCACTGGGCAGGAGAAAGGAAACAGGAGATTATCCAGACCTCTGACTTTACAATACAATTTCATCTCTAACAGATAAAAAACTGGGAAAATAAACAGAGTAGCTGAGCAACTCCATCAGTGACTGATGGCTAGCTGGATCCACATGGCAGCCTGGAGGTGTGAAGCTCCTTGAAGATGCAGAGGGCAATGTTGTCAAGACAGAGCTGAAGTGCTGACCTGACCCAATACGACTCATCCTGCGGGCCTGAGCAGTGAGCTCCCAGTGGCACAGAGCTCTCAGCTCTCCCGCTGCATCACCACGCATCAGCACCAGTGAGCGCCTCCCCTCCCAATCTCATCCTCTCATCCCATCCTGCACCGTGTCCACCTTGCTTTTCTGCTTCTCAGACACTGTTTTTTCTGCCTTTCTTTTTAGAGATGGAAAATAAAGGACAAAGGACCTGGTTTCCTCCTGGTTCTTGAACACAAGAGCCCTTGCAGAGGACCTATTTTAAGAAAGAGCCTTCCTCTGCCATAATAGCAGCTCAGCGAGGGCAGGCTCAGTGCCGTGCCCTCCAGTCAGGCACTTGAGATACCTGCTAGCAGCCACTTGAGCCGCCAAATGCTTTTCCAGCAGTGGCAGAAATCAATGTCTGCAAGATGTGCTCCAGCAGGATTCATGGGGAAGATGGGGAGATTCATGTCCTGGGGAGAAGCCCCTACTACGCAGCCCCTGCACTGGCTCACTGCTCGGGTGGCAGCAATGCCACCTTCTCCCCAGGGTCGGCACCCCATGGGAAATGGGCAAGGGTACCTGCTGGGTGGCTCGGATCCCCTCCAAGGCTGAACATCTCACGCTTCCGATCCACAGGGCTGAAGAAGCAGGATGTTCCCATGAGAAGGGCTGCCCAGACTCCCCTCACTCATGGCAGCAATTTTTTTTTCGACATGAAAAATCCTGAAGCTGATTTTATGTCAGATGCAGAAGGCAGGGCAAGATCCCACAGAGGCCATTTGGCACATTTTGCTCGGTGCTTAGCCCCAGGCTTGTGCTCCAGGGACACATCTCACCTTGGAAAGCCCCAGTGTGTCCGCTCCAGTCTTGCCTGGCAGGTCATTCCATGCTTTTTTGATTCTCCACTTGGGAAGGTGCTTCTTGACATCTGTTCTGAATTTGATTCTCCTCTATTTACGTTTTATAGCCCTTGCTCCTCTCCCCTTGGTGGGGCTGAGAGCAGTAACTCGACATGTTATTATCCGTATCGCTTAAGTTTTTATGCACTTCACTTAAATTTTCTCATAACCAGCTTTATTTTTCCCTTTCTCCTGGCTGTCTCCAGTACTAGATATTTTAGTGCTGGATTAAGCATCTTTATCCTTCTTTCCCCTTTCCATAAGGTTATTTTTTAATGATGTAAGCAGAGTTTATCGCACTTCACAAATAATCTGTTAAAGTAGAGCTTGAGCACGTAAGTGTTCTTGATCCACTGCAGATCTACCCTGAAGAGGTCCTGGGACCAAAGTGATGCTTTCTTCATCCCCAAGTGCCTCCAGAGAACTGGAAGAAGAGCAGACCTCTCCTCCAGGTTCAGCTGAGTGGTGCACAAACTACTTGTGCTCATAGGAAAGCTGCAAACCTCCCTCAAAATTAGCTCTGTGTTGCTCTTATACATGCATTGGAGAACCTTCTCAAGTTCCTCCTTGTTAAAACCATCAAGCCCATGGTGAACATATTTTAAAAGCCAGCGCCCATTTCAAGTAACTAACAACTGCTATGGGAAACAGAAAGGTGAGGCTGAAGGCTAAGATGTTCAAAGTTGCCTTAATTATTAGAGCATGGGCTTCCAAATCCCACAAGAAGGACAGAAAATGTTGGCGTCAAAATTCTCAGTGTGCTCAGAGAAGCAGGAGTCAGGGAGTTTTGGGGACATCTTGACTGCAGTCTGCCTGGCTGGCTCCACCAGACTTGGAATCAGTCCGATTCATTGCAGCAGCTCTGAATTCAGAGCAGAGGGAGCAGACAAAGCTCATTGCCTATTCCAGCCAGAAAGACTACAACAATAGTTGCAGATTTCAATTTTTTTAAAAATAAGGTGACTTGAGTAGATGGCCAAGAATATACCTTCTGTCTTCTCAGCCCCCAACTGAGCCCCGCTAGTAATTACATACAAACTGTCAGAACTGCTTTGGGAAAACAGTGCTAGATCTAAAGCAGTCTGATGCAGTTCTGTGCAATGCTTTGCATGGAGAAATGGGGTCCTCACCAACCACCAAAGCCCAGAGGGAAGAGGAGGGACAATTCAGTCCCTGCAAAGTGCAACAGAGACTTTTTCTCTCAACCGCTAACAGTCCCCCTGTTGGGCAGCCTGGGCCAGAGGTGGGTAATGGATTCAGGCTACTCCTGGAGAAAAGCACGTTCCTGTGCAAAGCAAATCTCCAGCTATGTCAGTGCATCTGTTTGCAATATAGAATACACAAAGCTCACATCCCTCCTTGCTTCACACTCTGCTCCAGTATTTATCCTCCCAGCAAGCCATCGCTGCCTCATCCTCCGCAACTGTGCTTCAACTTGGACATCAGCAATTTCACCTGCCACAGATGATCAGTGAAATTACCCACCTGATTTAAGGCCAGGGGAGTTAAAAGAGCGTTGCACTTGAGGGAACTCATCCAAAGGCTTGGTTGCTTTTATACTGCTCTAGGCTGTAGCTACCTCTTCCACTTTGCACCAAGCTGGAGGAGTGACTGCTAGAATAGTACCGCTTTCCAAGCAAGACCCTGAGCACCTTCCATGAGTGTACAGCTTCAGCCACCTTCTGCCCTGTGCTGCTAGGCTCTGTTTGTCTGAAATAAATGTAGGCAGTTTTCCCTGTTGGCTGTGGAGATTTTGCTTGCTCAGTGGGAATCTAGTGGGAATATCAGCAGTTTTATTTTATTTTTCTACTAAAAGCTGTGTGTAAGTCTGTTCTATGCAGATAAACCCCCAGGTCAGTCACGCAGATAACTCCCTACCTTGCTTCCCAGCCAGGGGACAAGGATTCATAGATGTTGCTGCTGTCTCCCCATCCCTGGGAAGGATGGGAAACAGGCTAGATGCCCTCTTGCAGTGCTAGAGCTTGCAATTTCCTGCTAGAAGCCTGTGATCAACCTCATTTCTGTGAGCTATTCAAGCATTTGTGTTGTTTCACAGCATCTCAAGTGCTGACTGGAAGAAGCTCCAGGTTTTGGGGGAGTCCAGCAGGATTGCTGCTGGGGGCTGTGCTGGCAGGCACCCCCACATTGAGCAGCAGAGAAGGGCTGCCCTCCAGCCAACAGGTAAGAGGGCTCCTGGACATTGCTCTTTATCAGGAAAGGAAAAGGGGAGAAAAACCCCAACAAATCAGTTCTGATCACATGGAGATTTGAGCTGGCATTCAACCAATAAACACTGGAGGATAAAGAAATGCTGTGGAAAAAGTCATGTTGTGACATAGCCACAGCTGAGGTTCCTTCATTTTTTTAAAGATTGTTTTTCCTTTTCTCCTCTTGGTTAAAGATGAGATTGGCAGAAAAGAGAAAGCATCATGAGTGTACAAACGCTTACCCAAGAAACCACGCAAAGGGTAAGTGGAGGAGTTGGCTTTCCCTGCAGGTGCAGCCATCTGGACACAGGGCACAGAGACCTGGACTAGAGCTTCCCACTCCATCCCCCATACTGGCGACATGTATCTGTAGCATCCGTAGACACAAGAAAAAAAAAACCTAACAGGCTTGTGGGTGGTATTTTAGTTCCCATTTCCCCCTTGCAAGTACACCATCCTTCTGGCAGTATGTTCTCCCCCTAACCCACGCTGTTAGGCTGGCACAGCAGCTGGGGGCATGGAAGGCCAGGTCTTGTCTCACTCAGCAGGAGAGCAGGGATCCCATAACCGTTCATGTCTCTTGCAGGGATGCAAAGGACCCACTGCTTTCCATTACCCATGTCTGCAGGACTTCCAAGGTCAGAATCTGGCCCCTCACGCAAGTCAGTCCTTGCCCTGAGGAGCTGCAGCCAGAGGAGACCAGGAGGCAGGAGAGCACTGATTCCCTGTGTCTTTGCCATCTTGTTTCCATGCTCTCAGGCCATCTGTGGGTTTTATCCCAGGAATACCTGTCACAGCCACTCCCATTAGTATTTGGCAATGCTTTCTTGCCCTTTCTCAGCATCTGCTGACCAAGTCCATCCGGTCATCCCCACTCCTCATCCTTCATCCAAGGCTTCATGATGCCGCTACCCACTTTTGCAGCACTGCGCCCTGCAGCACCTGAACACATGAGCTGCAAACCGGGCAACCCAGCTCACTAGCAAAGAGAGCTTCCAATCAGGGATTGAGCTGCTATTAATTTATCCTATATTTGTTTTGGAAAGATGCCTCGGGAAGGTACACCATTTCCCTTTCCAGTTAGAGGCTTACCAGCCACAGGCTGTCTTCCTTCTCAGAAACATTAATCTATGTATATTTTGCATGTACACAATTAATCCCCAAGGCATTGCATTCGGCAGGCCAGAATCAGAGCTCCGTCTCCACCAAAACACTTCAGGAGAAAGAAGGAGAAATGCTGGACCTTTAGTGGAAGAAACACATTTATTTATTTGGGACCAAGGCAGCTGCATGGGGTATAGATGATTTTACTTGGTAACCCCATCAGGATTCACTCCACCTTAAATCAGGAAGGAAAGACCTGGAGCATCCATTTCCAGTGTGATCACCAAAGAGCAGCCAGACTTCAATTCCTATGAGGCTCATCAGAAGGTTTCCTCGTTCAGGATGCTCTAATTTACAAAATACTGATCTACCTGCAGCACCAGCCATGTTCTGTTCCCAGTTAGAACTTGTGCAACTCTGCTGAAGTCAATTTACGAGGCAAACATTTAATTTAGCAAGCAGGCTCGCAATCCTAAATTTAAACATATGTCAAGCCAGCTAGTAGCTTTGTTTTAATTAACTCTCAAACTTTGTGTCTGTCATCTCTTTATATAAATGAGGATGTTCTGCCAAGGGCAGACTGTAATCCTATGTGCATACCTATGAAACCGCCTGCTATTTCACAACCACTTTTCAAAGAGCTCTTACAGAGGCAAGGGGATGTGGATGTTATTATAAGGGTCCATATGGCAGTACGCTGGCACTGCAGTATTAAATCAGAGGTATTGTAGCTTTCCAGCCTAGATTCTCACAGTATCAGGTAACGTGTATGTAGCTTTATTGTTGTACAATTTTAGTGGCTATGCATTATTCAACAGCAGCCAAAGTCTCTGCGCTGCCGGAGGTGATTCAGTGATGATAAAGGGAATATGTTTTGCTCTAAAGGCAGTAGCAAAGGGATTTCACAGGCCGATATCTTCTCCACCCACGGAGGAATAATGGAAGCATTAACATTTCTAGTAAAGAAATCAGCTGGCGACAAATTCTCATCGATAATTAAAATGAAAGTACAAGCTGCCTTAACATGTAGTTAGACTTAGGAACTGTAACCTGCTCTCTAAATTAAATGCTTTCCTTGATAATTTGGCTCTCGCAGCAGGCACCGAAATCTGCTGGAAGATGCCATCTAGTGGGTTATGGAAGTTTATTTAAGTTTAAATCTGCTCGCTGGTGTGGGGCGAAGGTGGCCGGAACTGCAAACGCTGGGTTGTGTAATGCTTTTTGTAGACCTTCTGTTGTTTTTCTAGGAAATAAAAAATTTCCCTGCGGGCATTTACATCGGAAGAGACCTAATATTTATTTTGCCAGCCCCGCAGCCGGCCACCTTCCCAGTCGTGAGGGCTGTGGGAAGAAATGAAGAAATTCGTTGAAGAAACGAATCCACTCCCCGTTTTTGGAAAAGCTATACCACTGTTGAATTCCGGTACATGTTTAAAACCCACCGTCTCGCGTCTATACGTTATCTAGTTTACGGTAGGGTGGAGGCCACCGAATTGGTACCCGAGCCCGCAGCATCCCTCTGGCGCGAGCCGCGGCCGGGGAATTGATGCTGCGCGGTCGCGCCCGGCGGTACGGCCGATGGCATCGCCCCCCTGGGAGCTCTGGGGCCGGCGACCCCGTGCCCCGGCTGCCGTGTGGCGGCGGGCAGCCCCCCGGAGGGGCACCGGCAGCCCCCCAGCCCAGACCCGGCCCCGTTGAAGCCCGGGGGCCCATCCCTTTCCCCTGCCTGTCCCCCCCTGGTGCCGGCCCCGTCCCTGCCCACATCCCAGCGTGTTCCGTGCCTTGCTAATGATTTTTCGGGAGAGCCTTAACAAGCGCTGCGGGGCTGCTCGCCCCGGAGCCCGGCCAGCTCTGCCGCAGGGCCCGCTGCTTAATGGCCGTGGGGACCGCTAATTGCGGAGCCTCCCTGGAGCAATTAACCACCTTGGCTTCCCCCGCCGCCGGCCGGCTCGGAGCCCGCTGCCCGCCCTCTCCCGCAGCGCCCGCCCCGGTGCCTCGGCATCCTTCGAGAGTCGTTATTAGAGACTCATTACGGGAGAGTCATTAGCGGGGCGCGGGGGCGGGCCGGCGGGGCGGACCGGGGGCGGGCCTGCCGAGGCCCCGCCTCCCCGCGCGCGGAGCGGAGCGGAAGTGCCGGAGTTGCCGCCCGCCGCTGCCGCCGCCGCGCGCGGGGGAAAGTTGGGCTCCCTGAGGGCGGCGGCGGCCGGGCCGCGCTCCCGCTGCCCCGCGCCTCCTCCGCCTCCTCCGTCCCCTCCTCCCCGGCGGCGGCTCCGATGCGGCGGAAGCAGAAGCGGCTGCTGCAGGCGGTGGGGCTGGCGCTGGCCGCCCTCGTTTTCTTGCCCAACGTGGGGCTCTGGTCCCTCTACCGCGAGCGGCAGCTGGAGGGCGGCGGGGCGGCCGGCGGGGAGGGGGCCGCCGCCGCGGGGCCGCCGGGGGCAGCGGCCGGCGAAGCGCCGGTGAGTGGGGGAGCGGGGAGGAGGGGGTGACGGGGTGTGGGGCTGAGCGGCCCCCCGTGGGCGTGGGGGGGTGGGAGCCGCTGGGTGAGGGGCGGCTCCCGTAGGAGTGGGAGCTGAGGGGAGGGGGGCGTAGAGGATGGGCGCGTCCCTCTGCCTTGTCACAAGAGGGGGGGCCTCGGCGGTGACTTGGGGGGGCCTTCGGCAGCGACTGGGGGAGCGACAAGCAGCAGCCGCCCCCTAACGGGGGGGGGGGGCGGGGGACAGGAGTGCAGGGGCGGGCTCCTGTGCCCCCGGGGAAGGCGCTGCTGTGCTGCAGCCCGAGCCTGGGCTGGAGGGGGTCGCCGGTACTTTCTTGGCAATTCGCAGACACGCAGGGTCCCGGGGGTCTGCTTGGCTTGTTTGGCCGAGCTTGGCAAGGGAATAAAGCGAGGGCTTTGCCCCTTGCTCCAGGGAGTAGGGAAGGGGAGTGTGTCCCATCCTTGCACGAAAAGGGCAGGAATTCTGTCTCCCAAGGGTGCGCCTCTGTGCCACTGCTCTTTACCTGCCTTGGAAAGGTACAGGCAGCGAACATCGAGCATCACACCTGGCTCCCCGCAGAGCTCCAGGGAAGGGCTAGCAGAAAGGACCAGGTGGAGCCTGAAGATCATGTCTGGCTACCGATCCTCCTGTGGGAAAGGGGAGTGGGTAACTCTTCCTGAGAGAGGCACAGGGTGCCTGCTGGATACGTGGCCTGACCATATCACAGCACATGACTGCGTTCCTTTCTTGTCCCACTGGTGTAGTAGTAAATTTAACAGACAAACCTTTCTGCTTAGTGTGTGAGACAGAAAGGCTAGATCACCCAAATTAGGTGTGTGGAAGCTCGGTTTAGCTGCATTTACTTTTGGCTACGTAATTGCTTTATCCCCTTCTGGGTTTGGCTTTGTACCATTAAGAATGATTGGGACTTGAAAGCTTGAAATGTCAGTGTGTAACTATCAGTTCAGCTGCCGCTCTACAAGGCTCCGCTTGTTAAAAACCACTTAAAACTCTTAGTTGTCTAAATCTTTCCCTGCTTGGAGACTTGCTGCTATGACTGCACTGGAAAGGTGGAGACACCTACTGTGGCAATTTCTGCTGTGAGGGGGAGAAAGCTCTCGGAGGTGTAGTCAAACTGAGACTGAGCTCTTCCTTCCCAGAAGAAACCTTTCTTCAAATTCAAGTGTTTAGTGCAAGTCTAGGTATAACCATGGTCATATCTTTGTAATATCCCGTGCTGGTAGGGAAAGGGATCAGCTGTTACCTGTCATAAAAGATAAATTTGTTGCAGTTACTCAAACCTGTGTAGAAATCCCTTTAACATACCCAGTGATCATTACATGCTTGGAGTTCCTGATGATACTGCCATATGCTTGGATTTGTTGGGTGCAGGAAATCTATTTTGCATGACAGATAAAAATCAGGCCCTGTAGTCCACTGCTCTGTAGCTTGACATGGCATGGTGTTATGGCAAAAGGAAGACCGTTGTAATATCATGTCTTCCAGAGGTCGTGAGGATAAAGTCGGTGATTATTCTTAGAAAGCTTCAAAGTTCCTTGTTGGAAGTAGCAGTTCATTGTGATTAAATCTATAAGAGGTGAAAAATCAGTGACAGGCTGACTTTGTTTTCGGTCAATCTTCCAAGATTGTCCTTCTGTTGTGGACTTTGGGTAGCTGTAAGACTGGCATTTCCTACGGTGCAGTACATCACTGCTGACTTCTGTGCGTATTCATTGTTCAAGGTATTTAGATATCCTGTACTGCCTGTGTTGTATAGAATGTTGACTCCGTTTTTCTTTAAGTCTCTTTAAAGTATGGCAGCTGTCAGTAAATTGAGATCTGCTTTTGTTTTGATGGTGTGTTGAGCTGGGCAGGAAACAGCTGTGCAGCTTACAGGAGAATTTGCAATAAAACCTCTGTGTGCTTGTGTAAATCAGAGTTACTGGGGTTTAGGCTGAAGGCTTCATCTTCCAGTCTAATCGATGTGGAGTTATGGGCTGTAGTGGGTCTCTGAGTGAAGATATACTTGTATCGTATGCCTATTTCTTTGAAGGATTGGGCCCTGAAACGATAGCTTCTGTTACACTGAGCAAGGAAAAACATACAATGAAGGACAACTGGCTAAAATAATTTGGTAAAAATAATTTCAGATGGAGCAGAATAAAGACAAACCAAATGTGGTGCGTTTTTTGTTTTGGTTTGGGGTTTTTTTACTGTTGTCATAGAGGTATCTGCCAGCTGACTGCAGAGAGTCTTCTGGGCATCCTCAGATTCAATGGTTCCAGGCCCTCTTCCTCGGTCCTGACAAGCATTCATGGTTTGTGTACTTACTAATCAACTTCCAGCTTGTAAATGAATGTGCTGTTTGTCTGCTTGTTCATGAAGCCATTTGGAAAACTCTGGATGATAGGAGGCTATATCACAAAAAAGATCTTCGTAGCAGTCAGAAAAGATTTTCTTCTGTTTCTGGCTTTAATTTGGCTTTTTGTGCAGGCTAATCTTTGAATTGAGGACATTTCAGATGTGATACAGTATTGAGCTTTTCAATGAAATCTCTGTCCAGGCTCATTCTTTCTCTTTAAATGGTGTCTGCTGTTTCAGTCAGTAATTTTATCTTTCAGAGTAACAGCAAAAGGGGGAAAAGGTTTTAAGAAATGGCTGAATTAAAGCTATAAAGCAATTCCTAGAACATAGAGTTGTGATGCTAAAATTTTCAAGTTTAAAACCTGCTACGAGTTTTTGTTGTCTGTCCTGTGCTGCATGTTACCTTCAAAATGGCAATGTATCAGTGTGGGTGATTTTTGCCTTATTTAATCTTTCTAGTGCCTGGAACAAAAGTGTCAGAAAATTAAGCAATCAGAAGCCATGTAAATATATTCTAGGAAAGATTATGCTAAATGGTTTCTGCAGAAGTGCCTAAGCAGCTAATTGCTTCTGTATTTACATGTTCAGGGGAAACATTATGGTGGCTGAAAATAATGTATTGCTTTAATAAGGTGGATTAGGTCTGTGTTCTTTCCTCCTGCCTTTGGGTTTGTTCTTCTGCAGCTCTGTTGGGTGCTTTTTGCTCCACAGAGGAGGGATGGCCTTAAGTCATCAAAGCCTTGGCCTCAAGGTCGTGCTGCAGATCGCTTTCGAAAAGCTGATGCATTGAGTTACTCTTCACTACCGCTACATGCTCAGAAATGTCCGTTGTCAATGTGTATGTACAGTTGTTCAGCACATTATATGAGTTAGGAATTCCTTTTTTCATGCTGAGTGTAACAGATTTGGCTAGTGTTGTGGCTCTGTATAGGGATGATGGTGACAAGGGACTGAAGTATTTCTGCCGACAGCAAAAGTGTTAGCTTAGAAGCTTCTTATACTTCGTGGTTGTACTTTTTTTGATCACCAGTATGTGTGTGTTGGTATGCTCATGTAACGCAGACTGACTTTTGCGTAGTTTCATCTTTTTCTTTTTTTAACAAGTATTCAATAAGTAAAAACATATGATCCGTAGGTGTGAGGGTAGGAAAGAGCAAGAGAAATGCAGCTATACCTTTTGTCTCTTGAATCTCTGCTGTCTTCCTCAGAGGCTGCTGGGTATCCTCAGCTGAAATGTTTAATTGATGTGTAGTCTTGCAGTAAGTAAAACACAGATGAGTTAGTTTGTGGGCTAGTGGTTTATGCTTGGGCTAATGCAGCTATTTATGTGACCTCTAATGCTCTGCAGAGGTACTGCTCTGTACCTGTGTGGGCAGGCTGGAGGTCGGCACTCTGTGAGGTGCCTGCTGTTACGGGAACGTGGTGTTTGAACTCAAAGGGATGCTGAGCTTGAACATCTCTTTGAACTGCTGGCTAAAAGCACTGTAGCAAATTAGCTGCCTTTCGTTGCTTGGGTTTTTATCTGATATGATGCATGGTTTATGGAGTCACCCTGTAGCTTGTTGTAGTAGTAATTTGAGCTCTATAAATTAACTCGGGAGCATGATGGAAGTATATAAATCACATAGGTGATTGTGTGGTGCCCTCTGCTGCCAGCCGGCTGGAGTGAAATGGGACGTACCTGCCTGCTGGTAGGTTGTGAATGAGAAACCAGCTGCTAACTTGTGGTTGACAAACGGTTGGGGAGAATGCTCCTTCTGGAAAGGCTGGGGTCGTAAACTTTGGCTTTAGTGCAATTAAGCTTGAAGTTTCCAGCTGGTATTGCTGAAAACGTAGCCCTAATGATGAGCTGAGTGGGGAATGATGCTGCGCTGCCTTCCAAACTGCTGCGGCTGCTCATGTCCTCCTCAGCAGAGGAGGAGGATTGGCTTTGCCACGCTGACCTGGGGCAGCTATGAAGCTGTCGAGGATTGTCAGCTTCATGCTGCAGTTGGCAAAAGCTAATAAGGAGGAGGGTGGTTTAGCAGATTCTGTGCTGCCAAGGTTGGGGGGGAGGAGAAGGGCTTGGAAGAAGTGAGAGGAATACCTTTCTGCTCTCTGCCAGCCAGAGGTAAATGGAACAACTGACTTAACATACCTCATAGGCAGATTTCTTTGGCAGTTAGATGGGTCGTGCCCTAGACCTTGCTACTGCCTTTGAACTCGGGGGTCTGGCTCCTTGCAGACCTCTTGGAGACTGCCATTTTGGCAGCTGTATTTGCTAGTCACTCATCAGCTGATATAAAAGCAAACTTTGAAAAGCTTATTTTGGTAAGCATAGTGTAAAACAGTTGGCATCTAAGGGCTGAAGTGCAAGTGCTAGAGCTGAACAAGCCTGTTTTAAATTAAGAGTGACTGTTTTCCAGTATGGGCTACTCTAAAGTTGATCGCTTCAGTGCACTTGTGAAATGAGCAGGTTTTCCTGGACTGGGTAAGAGTGGACCGCACTGATTAGCAAAGTGAGCTGAAGCGAACATGAAGTGGCTAAACTATCTCACAACTATGAAGTGCAAAGTAAATTTGGAAAAGATGTTTATTAAAAAACTGGAGCTTTCAGTGGTGCTCACTCAGGGTCTCATTATTCCTTCTGGTGATCTTCACTATAATGGCAAGACGAAGCTGAATGAACAAATGGGCTGTATTCTAGGTCTTCTATGCTGTGTGAAAACAAAGGGTTTGTTACACTTGCTGTTCTTTGGGGAAGGTTATCTCTATCAAGGAGTAGGTGCTCCTGTTACTGGGCAAGTGGTTCTGTTTCACCCTTCAGACGTGCTCTATATGCAGTTCTTAATAGCTGCAATGGTTACCTTCCTTCATGGAAGGAAGATTTCAGCAGGAAAATGTTTTGGCCTCTGGCATCGGACTACTTTTTAGGTCACTGGTGAAAACCATAAATACAGTGGTCTGTGTGAATATGGATCAAATTGTGAGAGACGGCGAGATTTAAGAGCAACTATAGTTACAGATTTCCTGGCAGATAACTGCCATGTATTTGACTAAGTGGACTGCTAAACTAATGGCAGTATCATTACTACCACTGAGGAGTGTTGGTGAAATTAGGCAGAAGAATGCTATCAACCAGACTTGCAGTTATAGAGTATCATCTTCCATTCACTGTTTAAATACAGTTACAGGCATTGCTATAAAAAGATAAAGAAGTTAGCCTTCCTGTCACTCTTGTATTGGCTTCCCTGTGGAGCAAACTATAACCTTACTTGCATTGCGTAAGAACAGATCCTGTCTAAACTCTAAGCAAATTGTTATCCAGGTGTAAAAGCAACTGCACGCTGCTCCTGTTTCTTTGCAACCTTTTCCTGTACCAGGCGACACAGGCAGGTAGCCTTCAGCTTCCTTCTAGAAAGTAAAGAGCTGGTGGGGTGCATTAGGAGCTTGTAAGAGGTATTCCACTGTGTGCTTGAAAAAAAAAAAACAAACCAACCCTGTGCTGCGCAAATTTGTTTTGATCCAGTATGAAAGCATGTGTTTCAACCTGTTAGCATAGTATCCTGTTGACTTCAGCAGAGCTGACATTCGTAGGCTTTTATGGAGCGCACCTTAACTGGAGTGCACTGCGCTGAGTTTCCTGGTACTTCTGGATGGTGTAAATGCTTATGTAAAAAAAGCTCCTGTGATATTTACCATCAGAGGACACTCTCTCATCATGCTTCATGTTTCCCATTCTGTTAACTCTGTAGAGTAACCTCTAAGTTACACCACTTAAAATTGTTTGATAGTAGCATGAATAATGCATGTTACTATATAGACACAGGGAAAGAAGTAACTTTAGTGACTTTGCGCATATGAAATCTTTTAATAGTAATAAGTACTCTCAGGTTAAGTGACCTGAGTGTATGTGTAGATTTCTTCTGGATCACCCTTACTAGAAAACTGGAAAGGAGTTTTTGCATGGCTGAGTGGATTAAAAGCTGGCTAGTTTGCGATGGCAAAGAGACATTAACAATCATTTAAATGTTACTTCAGTCGGACTGAGGTAGATTGGGTTAAAGCTGAATAGTTACTCTTTGTTAATTTAGTAACTATTCCTATTCTGGAATCAAATCGGGAATAGTTTTTCTACCCTACCTTTGCATTTTGTCTTAACCTGAGCTAATGTCCCTGAGCAGAGTGGTTTCAGTTAGTCCTACTGCAGTTTGGCCACTCAGGTATTCCTTCTAGATACAGCTTGGCCTGGGATTCCTGTGCTTCTGGAGGGATGTATAGAAGACATTCTGACTTGACTTAGGTCTCAGATGGTTTGCAAAACCGATAGCTGTCAGTGGGGAATTTTAGCAGTTAACAGAAATTTTGGCAGTTAACAGAAAGTGTGAATCTGTTTATCGGATTTCAGACTCTTGATGCTCAAGTCACTTTCAGGAGTATAACAGCATGATGTTTTATTTCCAAATCCAGGAATAATACACTACCCTCCCCACACACACACCCACACACCCCACACACACACCCAGCTTCTAATTTTAAATATTTATGTTCTGCTCTTGAATAAATTCCAAATTCTCCATTATCTCTTAAAAAGTCTACTTGTGACTTTACCTTCAGATCTGGCACGTTGTTCATGACTTCTTACAACCCAGGGAGTTAGGAAGTGTTACCGGTCCAGCTGTATTCAACAGGAATACCTCTCTGTGGTAATGGTATCTTTTCTATCAGTGTAACCAACTCCTGCGGTGGTATTCACTGCATTTTGTGTTACCCTGGCTAGATGACAGATAGGTAACAAGGAAGCGAGTGTTTATCTACGCAGCTTTGTTAAGAATATAAGTAGTACTGGATATCAAATTATGGCTGACTTGTCAGACTGTGCCTCTTTTGTTAGATTTACAGGGTCTGGCAAACGGTTGTAGAAAACTGCAGTTAAGTAAATCAATATGTAGCACAGTAAGTTGCCAGGCAGCTCCCCTTTTCTAATGCCTAGGTAAAAAAGTAATTTCTACTGTGCCTGGGATCTGCTGGCAGCTCTGCATCTGAAGTCCTGTGCACCCCCTAAAATATAAGAAGTATGTCATTTGACATGTCTCCTTATTGCTCATAAGCTTGGTAAAGCTTTAAGTGGCAGCTTCAAAGAAGGGAGGTCTACCATTTCTTGGTCCTTAAGTTTGCTTTTCTTTCTAAATAATTAGCTCTTTTCTCTGCCCTTTTGCAGTTCCTCCATTTTCTCTAATCTTGGCTCCAGGGTTAAAAGAGAGCTCTCTAGAGCATATATATGTAATTAAGGCTTTTTAACCACAGTTACAGTGGAGTATAAGCAGTGTTCTGGTGTTTCTGGTACCCAGGGAAGAAACTTTCTTCAGTAGAAAAGCTGTTGATTTTATTGTAACTGAACTCTGCTCTCTCTGCTATCCCAGTCACAGAGTTCCTTCTGATACTGCTTCATGCCTTCCCACTCTTGATAAGTTATCTTTCTAAGGTTGATGACTATTAATGACCTTCTCTCTTCTATAACTCACAAGAACAAAAATATTTTATTTATTCTGCCTGTCACTTTCTTGGAAATGCAGGCTGCCAGCTATTGAGTAGTATCCCTCACGAGTGTGTTAAGAAAGCTTGAGGAAATGTCATCCAGCTCATCTCTAACGTGTGACTTCTCTGGGTCTCACTGCAACTCTGTCCAGGCATCTGAACTAAAACACAGTTTTCATTAACTCTTCTAATGGTTGGTGGCATTTAGTAGACTTTCCTCTTTTGGAGGTCATGATATAAACACATGAGCCTGTTGCCACCAGTGTGAATCAGGGATGAAATTCCTCACTTAGTCTAGGTGCTCTTGGAGGTCTTACAACTCCAGTGGATGAGAGCACGCTTAGAGGCAATTACTGAACAGGAACTGATGGCTTAAAATTTGCACCCTACAAAACTTGGTTTATGTTACTGTATCCTTTGCTTTTCTGTATTACTGAGTCAAATGGAATTGATAAGCAGTTTAAACATATTAAGGGTTTAAAATGGAAGCCCTATTTTAAGCGAGTTGATGTAACTCATGTGGGTATTACGATTCTTTTTCTTGGCCAGAAATAGAAAGCAAAGGAAGCGGGGAGGAGGATGGAGTCGGTGAAGGCTTGACTGCACGGTTGCTGCCCAGCCTGGTGGAGAAGTTCACTCTTAATATTTGTTTGGTGACTGTGTTGTCCAGTCTCAACTCCTTATTTATTTTTCAGCTGTAGTATTTTTTCTTCCCAATTAGCACAGGAAGTAGCAGAAAGCAACTTCTAAAAACTGTCTTTCAAAACAGTGACTGCTGGCATCCTTCCCTGTTAAGCTGAGGTAACTAATTCCTGTTCACAGCGTCTCCCCTAAACACTAATATGTATTTCTTGCATGTATGTCGTGCAGCTGATGTAGCGGTGACCTGACACATTTCCCTGATGTAGCTTTCAAACAAACAGACAACTTGGTCCGTTGTGCGGGGTTGCCGTTCACAAGGTGACTGCTGAGGTCAAACTTCCAAAAGGCCTTTCAGAGTATTTTTTTAAATGCACGGAAACTGCAGCTGTTTACTGAAATAATGACCAACCAAGGGGTTAAGTTTCAAACAAATGTTGAAGGGTTGTTTTCCAGGTACTAATATTTGAACTTGTGTCTTAAACTTGGATGTCTGTAAATGAACTCTTATCTTTCTGCTGTAGAGCTATTTGGTCATAAAAATAAAGGGTTTGTAGAATAACAGTAAATCATTCTGTCTCCTGCAAGAACTTTCTGGATGCATGAAATTTTCCTTGTTTGGCTACTCACTCTCCCTTTCCAAAAATCTGATTAGAACGATGTTTTTTTGTCTTTGTTAGTCAAAGTCTTGTGATGCTTTGGGCTTTATCAGATCTTATCTGGAAACACTGTCAGCTGTCCCTCCTACATGCTGAGCTGCTTTGCTTTTGCCCTCTTGAACAACTGTTTTTACAAGATTAAGTTGTTATGAAAAGTTTGGTTCTGCTTGATCTCTAAAGCCTGAAATCCTTTGCTTGCAGTTATGTCTGCAAGTTAAGGTGACTTTTCAAAGGAAAGTCAGCCTCTTCTCAGTCTTTGCTTACAATTATTCGGAAGATAAAACACTTAAAACCTCTAGTAGCTGGTCTTGTCTTTTCTCAGTGGAAGATTGCATAGGTTTGTCTTTGTACAGATTAACTTTACTAGGATTCAAATTCATTTGGGAAGTAACTTTTATCTAGTTCATGACACCAGCAAGAAAACAATTTTTTTTCTGTGATGGAAAAAGAGGTAGTTTTTTTCTGTTTTGAGTTTCCTAACGTTTCTCAGCTGAATCAGATGAAGTCCAAAGAAGAAATCTTCACAAGGACTAGTAAGCATGAGCTGTTGCTTAATAAATAAAACAGGTGAAACGGAGTTTGAGTGTTCTTAATGTTTTGACCAAAGTTTTCAAAGATGTCTTGAGGTGTGATGTTCCTTTGAAAAATGAGAGACTTAGTGACTTTGATCTAGGGTATGATACAAAAATAACCACATAACCAGGTCTGGCATAACATAAGATATATTTTTTTGTTTGTTTTCTCTTTTTTATATTATTTTTAAAAGAGTGAGCAGCTCCTTCACTTCTGCTCAGGCTGACTTTCATCTTAACTCTGCTTCCTTGAAAGTGGCTCTCTTTAGAGACTGTACTTTCAGCTCAGGTAAGTAAAAGCAAAATATATTTCCTCACTAAAGAAAATTGGTACCCCAAAAGCTAGATAAATACAGACATATCTATGTTGTAAAGGGCTTCAGTTAAGCAAGTAAGTTATTTTCTGTTACATTACAGAAGGTCACTTAAATTTAGCCCAACTGTCAGTTCATGTTAGCCACTACGTAACAGGCTTGTTCTGGATCTCAAAAAGAAGTCAACCCTGTGATTATCTTCTGTCTTCTCATTTATCTTCCAGGTGGCCGGTTGCCAAGGTTTAGTGTTTGATAGCCAAGTAATAAGGAATAACCCTTTTTTTCCACTCCTGTGTATGTTAGTTTTGCTGATTCACCAAATACACTCCGGACTGCCACTTCTCTTTGATGCTTAGGCTGAGGCTTACTGTGTTGGAAATATCTGAAACTCCTACTGATGTTTTGCTGTTGTGTGCTGCCTAATTTTTTGTGTGGCTGTTTTGGAATCTGATTCAAGTTACTAATTTAGCCTGGGATAAAAAGCCAAAAAAAATCTCCCTTCAGAAAACCAGCATCTGTTCACAGGTCTTGTTCACAGCAGCAAAGAAGTTAAATTGGTACAATTAAAGTGTTTGGAATGAGTCTTCTCAAGGTTATTTTGCTTGCCTGATTCTGAGGGCATCAAGGCAAGCTGCAAAAACATCTGCAAGGTACTGGAAGACCTGGAATTTTGGTATGGAAACCGGCAGAAGTGTATTCGGTTGTACATATGGAGACCAGGAAACTATCCAAGTTATTACTGTTGCCATTTTTCTGCTGTTGCTGCTGATTCTTTGGGAATGTGGTTCCTTTCCCTGTTCTGCCCCAGATTGTTTCTGGTCTTCAGGTGTGGATTGCATGCCCTGTGAATGGGGATGTGGAAGGTTGGAAGTGTCTTATCTGCAACGTGTGAAGGTCCTACTTGTGTTGTCCTTGATTTTGATTGCTGCAGAGTATCTGTGTATAAAAGATAATAGGTTTTCTTTCACCATAGTTGCATATTTTCTGCAAATAGGAACTTGGGCCAGCTGATTACAGAAAAAGTCCTTGGCAAAGCAATTACAAACTAACAAGAAATTGTCTCTAACCTCAGTTTGTGCCAAAACACTTTTCCTTGTGTTTTGGCCAAAGCTGTTATCAGTGTAAACTAATACTGGTTACTATGGGTGAAAAGCCTAAGCTCTGGAAACAAGCGATGTCTTGTTGCTTTCCAAGTGCTGATACTTTTATAATAAGAGGCTGCTCCTAGTAGAAGTGCATCTGAGAAGCTGTGAATTGATGCACGCAAGCGGAGAGCGCTGGCATTGCTGATAAATTAGCTGGGAATTGTCAGTCGTGTATAAACTCAAATATTGGCTTAACCTGAAAATGTTAAATGAAATATAAAACTACAGATTTTTCTCTCTGGATATTTGAAAACAATAACAAGTCATATGAAAACTTGTTTTTTAAAATTATTTCTAGAGGGTATGAGTTTTCAAGCCTAATGCAGCAAAGTCTATTTTTATAGTCCTTGAAAACAAAACCTGACAGACCGTATTTGCTAGCAGTTATATTGCTCTGGTGACAGTACTTCTTTTTAAAGCATGCCAGAGGAAATGCTCTGTGCCGGAGCATATGTCAGTGATTAGTGGGACCAGTGCTGCAGGATGAAGTAGGAGAAATATGGTTGCGTGTAGAAAAAGCTGAATGGACAGAACATGAGAAATGTAGCAGTTTATGGACTGGTTTGGTTTTATAGTAGGAATGGAAAATAGTTATTTTTAGGCTTATCTGTATGTAACTGACATGCAGTCTTCCAAATCGGTTGAGGTTTAACCCGGAGGGCAACAGGTGCCTTTCTCTGTAAGTTTCCCTTAATTTAGAAAACAATTTAGATAATGTTGGTATTTGCATGCTTTGTGTATGCCGGAGTGAACTGAAAACCCTTGGGAAGTGAGAGACTTTGGTGCCCAACTCTTCTTTTGGATTTTGGCCTGAGTGGATTTAAGGGCTCAGGCAGAGGGTGATCCTCAGAAACCAGCCGATCCTCTGAAGACCTGCCACCCTAAGCCCACAGTTCTTGCCAGTCAAGCCCTTGGGGTGTGTGCTCACGTTTTGCTCCCAAGCAGCTCATGCTGCCTCCCTGAAGCTCAGCAACCATCCTTAGGCAGCCGTCCTCGGCATAGAGCACCCCTTGTGAAGGATGCCGAGTTCAGAGCACAGTTCTCACACCTGTGCGTGAGCTGTGTGGGACTCCGGGTGCTGCATTCAAAGCCCAAAGCTCTGGGGTGGAGGGGAGAGGAGGACAGTGCCCCGACACCCTTCCACAAGGATCCTTGAAGAGGTGCAGTAGGTGCAGCACTCGATTGACTTTGCCTCCATGCTTTGACTGTGCAAAATGACAAATAATCCCAGCTCTGTGTCTGAGAGGAACGGCTCAGCATCAAAGCATACAGACAGGTGTTAAGCATTTGATTCTTATGCAATATAGAGGCCACCTGGTATGTTAGGGCTAAGTGCTTAAGACCTGGAGAAATCAGAGGTCAAAAGCCTGTCTTATGCAGATGTTTTCAATTTGATCCTGAAGGTGCCTACAGACCTTTCTCAAGGACGTAGACCCCACTGTGGGAATCACAGAGCTGGAAGTTGAGCTGAGAGATGCACAGCACTGCAATATCAAAGTTTTATGTAGGTTTAGCTCTTGACAACATAGATGTAGTCATCACTCAAGTGCTCCAAAAGATATTCTCTTGTCTTGCCTTATTCTTCATACCTTGTCAGTTATGTTGGAGTACACCAAAATTTTTCTGTTCAACGTAAATGGAAGCAAAATGAAAATGCCCTGTTCCCTTTATCAGAATTGATGTCTGTATTTGAACTTTTCCAGTATTTGTTTATGAAAACTGCTTGTTTCCCCTTCTGAAATCTTTTGTCAGAGCAGTTCAATACAACTTGGATTAAAGGAAGTCACAAGAGGTTAGAGAATCCCTGAAAACTAGAAAAAGAAGATACTAGACTGTTCTGTAGCATTACCCTGCTGGTATCAAAATTACACTGCTACTTTTGTAGAGTAGGCATTTGGCTATTATATGTAAAGAAATTATGCAAGAAGCCAAGTTATTTCTAATGAAATCCAGGTTATGAAATAATTATCTTGAGCTCACTACAGCTGTGACTTACCTGTCTTGGGCTTTTTTTGTGTAGAATTTTTCCTCACATTGAAGAGTGTTTAAACCTATTTTAGGTCTGTTGTTTTGCTGGCCTGTAAAAGTTCTTGCTTTTGAGTAACTCTTGAGATAATTAGAAAAACAGAATTAAATTCTTTGGGGCTTTTAGGGAAAAGTGGTGGCTTCAGGAGGTTTGATTTGTATTTCTTTAGCATGCAGGAGGCCCAGTCAGTAATCTGCAAGGAGAAAGTAAAACACCCAAAGGAAGACTGCTTCCCATAAAGCAACATCAACTGAAAGTATTATTTATTTTCCATCCCTAAAGTTGCTGTATAGAAAATGCCTTAAAAATTAAATTGTTTGCTGGTACTTGTACCAAAAAAAGCAGCTTCTCAGCAGTGCAATAATTTGATTTTATACTGTGTAACAAATACTGCACAGCTTTTTGAAAGGGACAGCTGGATTTTCACTGGTGACTGAATCAAGTGTTTAAAGATCTTGGATGTTTTCAGTCGTCTTATGTGTGGTATTTCTCTAGGTTTTGTAATTGCTTCATACTTGAATCCACTGGCTCAGGCATGAGACTTATGGATCCGGTTTCTTCTTCCTTAGCTTATTAGAGCTGTGAAAGGATCTGACTTTGAAACCTTGACTATTTTTAATCTCTCTTAATTCCTTCCAACTGTTAAAGGTCTGAACATTTAAGAGGAGCACCAGCTTACCTCATTTGTGAGTCATACCTTCACAATAACAGAATGTCTTTGGTAAAATGTTTTCAAGCTCATTGAAGCTGGATCAATTAGCGATGGGTTTATGTGGGTTTTTGCCTGTATCTGCAGCCTGTTTTTTTAGCAGAAATACGTGTACTGGTGGCTCTTTGAAAGGGTGCTGTCCATGGGTAGCAAAGGAAAGGCAGTGGCTCTGGCTGGAAGATCGGCAGTGAGGCACGATGTTCATCTTCCACTTCTGATGGAAGGCTGTTGAAATCCATCTGTCTCTTGTCCGTGAAGGGTTGTGATGCACTGTTAAGGCAGACTTGTTCATAGACTTCAGTGATCTCCTCCATTCAGGAGGTGGAAAAGAATACCAAAGAAAACTTTCTTCCATCCTATTTATAAATTTTGTCAGTTTAACATGAATGAGTTTGGGCATGTGTTCAGTGCAGCTGGGTGATGCTGTTAGGATTCTGTTCTGGCTTGCTAAACAGGAACGATGCATAACACCTTGCTATTCAGTGTGTGTGTGTGTGTGTGTGTAATCTGTTCTTGGTTCTGTGCAGTCAGCAGGAAGGGTCAGGTATTAATGAAAGAGAAGATCAGTTCATGCACCTGGATCTTGTTTGAAATTACAAAGCTTCAAAAGCCTCTAAAAGCTCTCAGTGGCTCCTCGAAAGAGGAAGCTAGTTGGCAGAGAAGACCCTGAAAGCTACTTGGTTATAGAGTACTCTTAAAATTTAATGAAATATGATCCAACATCTTAATTGCATCTCTGGGTTTACACATTTAATGTTGACTTTAGCAATTCTGCTTAGTACCTAATGGGGCTAAACTCCTTGTGTAACAATTAATCTCCTCCAAAAGATCTCAATCTTAAGGAATACTAATACTTGAAAAAGCAGGGGGAGAGAGACAGCAGTTGCAAAGGTATCACCTGGCTTTCTGAAGCTCCTCAAGTTTTAAGTGTCTTGTGGTTCAAAGCAATCTTGGCTTTAGCTTATTTTATGAAAATTTCCTTCCTACTATTCTGCAGAATGGCTTGGACAGCCTACAGCGAGTATGTGAGAGATTACTGTGATCTGCAGCCAAAATGGTGGATGCATTAACCAATGCTCTTTAGCAAAAGAACTGCAGAACAGCTTTCCACAGGAATTTATTGTTCTTCAACCAGTAGCCACAAATGCTGGCTTGTGTCCCTGGAACACTGAATGTTTGAGACATGGCACGGTTTGCAGCAGGAGTTAGTCAACAGTTAGTTTAGGTCCATGGCTGCCATGTGATGCTGTACTATCACTTCAGCAGTCCTGCAATATTAGTTTTTTGCTTCTTTGGCTTCTGCTTACCAATTCTGCCTTTGCTGAGAGGTAAAAATAAAAGAACACAGGGAATGCTGCTGGACCTTTTATCCTTTGAGTGCTGTATCTGAGATCTTCATAATTTATATATTTGGGGTTGAAAGGGTAGACGGGGAAGGCGGTGTCATTCCTTGGACAGTCAAACTGTTAAGAGGTTTTTTTCTCTTACACCTTTGGTGTACAGCAGTGTGCCTAGTTTGGAATGGGATGCTGCCTGAGTGATTCTTGCTCTTCATCATGGTTTACATTCAACCCCAACACAGGACAGTAAGAGAACGAATGTAGTTCTTGCCAGTCACTTATTCACAGACCACAGGAGCATCACTAACTGCACCCCTTTCCAGCTGCATAGTCTGATGTGGGAATGGGACTGGATGCACTTATCTGGAGCCGTGGACTTCAAGGGGAAGAGGAAGTAAATGTCCCTTTCTTTATCTTGTCCTCAGACAACATGCTATTCCAAACCCAGCTGGCAGAATGGCCTGCATTGGGCAAAACACTTGGCACTAACCCTTAACAAGGCTGGTGGTTTTGTAGTACCAGACAGCTGGCATCCTTGCTGGGATTGCCTGAGTGGGCTTAATTTTTCAGCAAGGTGGATGCTTTGAGTCCACGGGACTGAAGATGCGCTCCTAAGGCACCCACCCAGCTCAAAGGTGGGAACCATGTTCTGGCACAGCAGGTTAACGTGCAGCTGGTACAGGAAGTGCTTGCAATAAAGCAGCAGTCTTGGAGGTGGTGGATTGATTGCATATCCTCTCTTGCTGTCATCCGTCAGGATAGCTCTGGTTTCTCTAGTGGTCTACAGCTTGAGACTGAAAGAAAATGTCTATCATGTAAATGCTTTTGTGTGTGTATAACAGACTGTAAATGTTAAGGTGTTTTAGTATCTTGCAGTGTCACGTACCATCTAGAAACGGTGGCATCGGTTGGATGAGCAGCTTTCAGAAGGGGAGAGAGGTGTCTTTGCTGTAGCTTTTGCTGCTCCATCTTTGAGTTTCTATTGCTAGAAGACCTGCTGTACTTTGAAAAGGTTGTAGTTGAAAGAAGTTACAAAGCAGCACCCCAGCAGGGTATAAACTCCTCAAAGTAATCTTTTGGGAACTGCATGTACTTGATAGACATTTCAAGGCATAAACTTTCTATAAAGAGTAGAGAAAAGTTCATTGGTATCCAGGCGAAGACCCTTTGGCCATCTGGACTTGACTTAGATGTTGTCTGCTCCTTGTGGTGTGGGTAAGGAGTGCTGTCTGAGCTGTGGATATAAGGTGCTATGCAACATATTTTAGTACCACTTAAGCTCCCTTGACCTAATCTGCTTGCTTTTTTACTGGAGCACGGATTAGCAGTGGGTTGCTAGTGTAAAAGTAAGCAGCAGTTAATTCTTGTAAGTCAAGTCCTGTGTGACTGTGATTCGGGTAATGGAAACTTTTTGGAAAAAACCAGGGAAAACTCCTCAAATGAACATGATAGGGGATAGCCAGGAGTGATTCTCATGCCAAATAGTGATGTGACAGGCAAATTGCGTGTTAAGACTCGGATGATGCTGGCTACTTCAGCTGCTGCTTTCCTTCTCCAAGTCATGACTGATCTCAGCTCTTAGCCAGAGCAGGCTTCCTTTGGAGGCCTTAACACATTCCACAGGATTCCAGATTGTTCTGAAAATACTTTCTAAATGCTGTCTTAATTAAAGATTTCTTTAAGTCAGAATTAAGTTATTAAAATGTTCCAGGCATTTTCTAGAAGTCTTTGAAAGCTGACTGAACATTCCTTTCAAAGTTGACCTACTGCCTGTTGTGGGTTACAAAGTAATATTGTGCTGCTTGTGGGTTACAGATAAGTTCAAATATATGTTGGTGGTTGTGGGGTTTTTTTTAACTTGCAGGAGTTTGCTTTTTTGTGAGCTTACGCTGCCATTGAGTCACTCTTCAGGATTTTGCAATTGTGTAGTTGTGGTCTTTCAGCAGTTATGGAAAAACAAGTCTAGCGTTCCTAGGAGGGCATTTTGAAAATCTCTGGGTATGTCAGACTGGATAGTGCTGCATAAGACAGTAGACTAACAGCCATCTAAACCGCTTTAGTTTTGTTTTGCAGAACCTGTGGCTGCTTCTGAAATACTGGGTGATCATACACAATAGGGTTTTTTGTACTTTACAGGAAAAACTGCATCCTGTGGAGTTGTAGACAGCTTGCAGAACTGTGTTGCTGCAAGCATTGAAAACACTGCTTAGGTGATTTGAGGAGATAAGAAATGCTGAAGAGATGTGCCCTTAAAGACTAGTTGCACTGTCCTGCGTCTGTCCCTGTCAAGAAGTGTGAGAAGAGGTGGTTCTCTGCCATTAAAGTAGTGATTAGAGCCTCAAACCCAAACTGTGTTGTGTGGGTTGAGTGCTGCTGGTTTGGGGGTTTAATTAGGGTTTTAAGATTTTAAAGGCACACTGCAACTAGCTGTATTCGGTGTATCTAACTAAAAAGGCTGCGTATTGGAGGGAACTGAATTTCTGTAACAGTAAAGCAGTGTTCTTGCCTTAAAAGATGGGTTTGTAAGAGAGCTCTGGGTCTGCTGTCTTTCCAAATCAATGTTCTGCATAGGTTATGTTCTTCCTTGCATTTTGCAGGTAGTTTGGAGAAGCTAGTGGCTTCAGTAGGGTTGTCACATTTTCCTGGTGAGTGCCGTTAACTCCTGTAGAAGATTATATCCAATTTGCTGTTTACTTAGCCAGCGTTAGGCAGACTGGGCTGCTGGTTCAAAGATGGAGTCAGTGCAGAGGTGTCTGTCTGAGCTTGAAGCTGGCCTCTGACACTTTGCTGTTCAGTTCTATAAAGTTTCAAGAGTTGTTTTTTTTTTAAAAAAAATAATAATAATCAGAACATTGTCAGTTTATGTTGCTTCTGCTGGGACCCATGAGCAGCTGTGAAACTACTTATCAAGTTAATGTTCAGATTCTCACTGGAAATTGCAAGAGCGTGTCAGACCAGGACTCAGCCCTAAAACAGATGTGTGGTTATAGATAAGCACTATTGTCATGTACATCAACCCAAAATTTTTTACAATAACTGAAATAGAAGCAATTAACATTTGCTTTGCAATCTTCTGATGTATCAAAAGCAGTGTAATTATTCTCATTAAAGGTTCTGCAGTGGGAATGGATGACTGTCTCCATATTTGCTTGCAGTTACTGATAAGTAACAGTAAAGTCTGCTAAGTGGTTAGTCAGCAAAAGCATTACTGGGAAACTACAGGGCTATTGAGCACTTAAAAGCTGAAGACAAATTTTGAAGTGTCTTTTGTGTTCTGAAGGAAGGAGAGGAGAGAGAGAGGCAGCGCTTATGAACTTTGCACTGAGATCAGAGACTAAGCGGTGAAGGCAGTGAGTGAGTGCATTAGTCTATGGGGCTGAGCAAAACATTTCCTTCCTAAGAGAACAAAGTTTGACAGGGCTGTTTATCTCCCTTAAGTTTCCCAGGAGATACGAACCCAAAATACATTACACTCAACCTCTTCTATCACTGTACTAGATAATTTCTTTGTAGAACAACTTACCCGGAGAGGTCAGTTTTCTAGCGCAAGCCTTGCTCCTCTGTTCCTGACAGTGTTTTGCAGATTTGCCTTGTTCGTGCAAGGTCCTTCCTCCAGAGCAGAATAGGTAAAAAGAGGTTTAGAGCTGCTCACGTTACAAAGACAAGGCAGTAACAGTTGTGTGACAGTTGCTTCTCTCCGACCCACAAACCAACATATATTGGGAAGCTGCAGTTGGGGAAGGTGTACACAGTTTTTGTCCACTTCACTGCAATGTGAAGTACAAGTTTGGTGTTTTTTCAGAAGATTTCCACTTGGCAGTGTGTCATTCTCCCAGTTCTCTCACTCTGGATCTGGACCCTGGCCTGTCCTTATAGGTGTGGGGCTCTTTGCTCACAGACCAGGAACTTGTGCTGAACGCTTGCAATTCCTTTTGAGCTGGACACACTTGCCTGCTTGTTGGGCAAATTGTTTCAGTTGGCTTCGACTTTCCATACAGGAGTGCCCGTTTGGGCTGTAGGAACAGCTGAAGTAGCTGGGTTTCCAGAGTGTTTGCTTGAGTTGTCTCTGCCAAAACCATGGAAGGCTTTTTAATACAGTAATTTGGCATGAGCAAATGAGAAGTTAGGCAAAGCATGTTGAGCTGGTGGCAGTTGAAGGTTTGTTTAGAAGCACTTCCTAAAGGAAGGGAGAGGCTTTCCAGGGTGCCCTGTCAGTGGCTGGTCCATGCACAGCCGTGAGACTTTGCCCCTGTTATATTGCTGGGGGTGAGTCCCCAGCCCTGTCAGTCTCAGCTATGCCTGTGATGCAAGTTGCTGTGCTTTTCCAGCCTCTGTGTTGGTGTACCTTACATCTGTGCTGATTTATATAGCTCAAACACCTTTGGAGCAGAAAAACACTATCACCTTGTTTGAATGGCTTTCATTCAGAGGGAATGGAAGACCTGGGTCAAAACAGGGTTTCTGACTGGATTAAAATCCCTGCTCTCGTTCACTTCATTGGAAGCAGTAAGCCACTATTTGTTTGAGATAGAGTTTAAATTTTAAAACCACAACGTAAATCACTGAGGAAAGGGTGTCATTTTGTGCACCTGTAATGGTGATAACCTGGATAAAGCAATCTCAGGAAACTTATTTCTGGGGGAGGAGTGAAGGGAGGTATTCTGGGCATGGCACTTTAATGATAACTTCTAGGGCTTATGCCTCTTACCAGAAAGATTTTTGGATTTTTGACTGGTAAAATCAAAACCAGCTGGATTACGGGAATTTTAAGTATTTTTTTAAAAGCATTTTTTTTTAAAAGTCCAAGAAGTCCAATTAGTAGAATTCAATTCATAAGAGTTTAAAAATAAATGGTAGGTTACCTTATAAAATATAGATCACTTGAGACTAAAGTAAGAGCAGGCATATGGTTTTGATTTTTTTTTTTTCCTTCAAACACTGGCACAGTACTGAGGCCAGACAACTTTATTTTCCTGATGCATTATAACCAGCTGCAGATGTTTTAGACTTTATCGCTTCTAAATGGGCTTTGACAAATGTCTCCTGGAAGCCAGCAGCTCTAAATATTACATGCAGTGTATTCTGAGGAAATGTTGAAAATAAAGTTTTAGGAATTAAACGTTCAGTGTATGAATCAAGAAAATTTACTTTCTGCTTTTGTCAGATTTGCTAGCTTAAAGCATTCTTTTGCGAGACATGCACAGATGTTAGTTGGGGGACACAGACTGGGACAGATACTGCCGTGGTCTTGCATGGTATGTTATTTATTGATCCTCTATTGCTAATACTAGAAGGTAGACACTTGCTTGAAAGGGTACTTCAACATCTGGCTAAATGCTGAACTGAAATTTGTAACAGGTATTCAACTTTTCAGCATTGAGGCAAAAAAAAATTAAGTATGTATTTGAACATCTGGAAACAGTTTCATTCTTCGGTGACAACGGCATGGCTCTTTACTACAGAAACTTTTGTGATGTTTCAATTACTCTGTTCAGGATTAAAGAACTTTAAGTAAAGATCTCTTTGTGCTTTTTGTATTTACATATTCAAATGTATGGCTTTGGGGTGGAGAGGAACTGACTGTATGATTATTGACATGAGAATTGCATCAGATGTCCTTGACTTCCAGAATTCAGACAGCTTGATTCATCGCTACATAAACCATTCACTCATTTTTCCATACCCTGAGAGAGACTGGGAAAATATCTGTGCTTTGCTGTAGACGCCTCACTGAAGCAGGATTCAGTATGCAGCACCCTGACTTCTCAGCCTGGTGAATGCAGGAGAGAAAGGAGGTGTCCTGAGAGGACAGGCTGAGTGCCTAAAAGCTGAATGCTCAGAACTAGGTAATGGAAATACCCCCCAATGTCAGGATGTGCCAAACAGGCAACGTATCTGATAAAGATTGTTTATGTGTTGGCAGTTCATCAAGTAATGATAGTCCTAATTGTTTGAAATTGTTGGGGGATTGCCAGAAATCTTCATATAGAGTTTTAAAGGGAAATGGGGATTGCTTAAGTGTTATCAGTAGCTTTTTGTACAAGGACCTGTTTAGTAAACAGGTATTTCAGAACAAGGTATGTACCTTTATATATATATGTGTGTAAGGTTAATGATGCATCTAACTTGTACCACACAGGATAACCAAAAGGAATCTCCTTGCCTGTCTGTGTTACCCCTAAAGAGCCTTCCTCCAGCTTTGGACCAGTTTAAATATAAGCCAGCTTGTGCTCATTGAAATCCTTAGTGTCTGCCTGGCACTGGGGAGCAGTTCCAAGAGAAGATTAGAGATGGCAAGCATCAATGGGTAACTGCTTGAGCAGGGACCTGCATGCTTTGCTTGAAGGGGCATGGCATACTGCCCTGCAGCGGGGAGCCGAATCAAGCAAATGCAAGTCTAATGATTTGGATTTTGCTACTTCACATCAGTGTTTAAAACTGCTTAGATATAATCCTCCTAGCAAATCTCTCCATGCTTTGAGATGGTGAACATTCACTGCTGCACACTGATGTTTAAGTATGAACTGGTTATACTGAATTCTTGTGCAGCTGAACAAAGGCTCTCACTGATGCCTGGCAAAGAGGAGAAGTTTTCATGTTTGATTCTGTTTGTACAGAAGCATAAAATGGTTCTTTGTATCAATGTACTATAACAAGTGAAACATTCAGCCAGAGGGTTGGTTTTCATAGTTGCCAATTGTGTAGTGACTCTGGAAAGTGCATATGTCAAATACTTGGCAGGGTGGGGGGAATTCTGCTAAGTTGCTGTGGAGCTACTGGTTGCATGGGTTTAGTTGGACATGTTTTCTTGCCGTATGAATTATTATTAGAGGTTGCTGTTCATAATATGATTCTTTTCTTAGCGATGGCTCACCTGAGCCACAAAGGAAGTTTGTTTTTTTTTTTCCCCAGTTACCCAGGATGTTTCTACAATCTGTAGAGCTTGCTCTGGTTTCTTGCCATGACTTCATCAGAAAAAAAATAATCTCAAAGGTAGTATGTGCCCCTCATATGCTGTTATCTTGATATACTTATTCTCAGAGGTTCCCTCTCTACTGTGTATGGAGCCTAAAGTCATCACGTTTCTGACTAAAAGACAAGCCACCATTCATTTTCTGAAACAGCAGTTAAAAGCATATAGTATTTTTATGTTGCACTTGGAAGGCTGATGGAATACTTTGAAATCCATAGTAGCTATGAACTTTGGCTTACATCTTCTTGTATGGAAAAGAAAATTATTCCACCTTTAATGGAAACTAGCAGAAAGCTGCTATTTAACTTGAAGGAATTTGGGGTGCTTTCTCATCCCTGTAGTCTAAGTGGAGTTATCTTAGCTTGTCTGAAACAACTGCTGCTTTTTGAAATGCATTTGAAGGAATTTTGGAAGATAAAGTATTGGATTTCTCCCAGATTGCCACAGTGTACTGTAGTTTCTTCATACATTCCCTTCTTAGATGAAATGTTCAGCTTACTGCAGTGAGAGCCGCTATGTAAATTGTTCCGGACAGTCAGAGTAGTTCTTACCAAGGATGTAGGATTAAGTGACGAAGACTTTTAACTATACGTGAGCATTGGGGGTTTTTTGCATGCAGTGATCTTTTGAAAGCTTGCAAAGATTATTTAAATAGAACAATGTTGCTGTGGAGTTGTTGTTTAATCAGGATTTTCTTTGGCTTTTACTGAGATTAAAAAGTTAGCAGGGACTTCATGTACTTCTGAAAACTAAGGCAAGTGCCTGTTTAATGTTTTATATAGGAAGGTGCTTTTAAGTTGGAGCAATCAATTAGATTCAATTGTTTGGAGAGGTTAAAAAAAGGTGTACTAAGCAGCCAAAAATGTGTTGAATTTCCCACCTACTAGTAAGCATTTATTGATTCCTTTAAGGCTGGCACTGAGGCTTTCATTCTGTTTTTACAGAAGCAACTTTCTGCTTTAGAAGAATTTTAACCTCTGGTTCAATAAACCTGAAAGTTGGGGGAAAGTGAAGATCGATACATGTTCCTGTATGAGGGAGTATGAAAGTGTGAATTTGAGTTTTGTCAGTTTGTGAACAGGAAGAATAGTAAATTGCCTGAATAGGCTCTTCTGCCTGATGAATAATGATCCAGTAACCAAACAGTGCATGTTAAAGATGGCTTTGACACAAGTTGCCTTAGTAATAGAGGTGATTTGAAGATCTTGCCCCCATCTTGCAGCTTGCTTCCCCTTCCATTGTGCTGGTATGCCTCTGGTTGGGCACCTACTGTAAACTAGATCGATGAGACTAGCTGGTTTTGAAACAAGAAAAAAGCCTTTTGACCAAGCTTTGCTCCCAACGATGATGAGGACAGAATAACAGTGTAATTCAGCAAGCTGTTCTTGCCCAGCTGTGTGGAAGAGAGACTGTTGGTCTCACATGTTCAAAGAATTTGCAAAGATTTACTTCAGACCGTAGACAAAAGTGTCAGGATCTATCAATCTAAGATTAGTTTTACTTGAAAGTACATAGCAGCCTTGATTTTGCTTGTTTTGTTATGTGAATTGGAAAGTAATTCCACTAAATTGAATGTATTAAGGATTTTATTTTTTGCTTTTGGCAAGATTGACATCTCATCATTACAGTAAGCGTTATGGTCCTTCCTCCTCCTAATGTCATTTGTGAAAATCCAGCCCTATGTGGGCTGCTTCTGAGCAGCTGTCCTAAATGGGATTACTGAAACACTGACATTTATCTGAGCTTTTTACTTTTATAATTCATAATAGCCAACTGCTCTGGCTTATGCTTTTTGGGATGGTGAACTTGTCTTGCCTCTCTGCACAGTGGTAAATCTATGGTAAACATAAATATTTCCTGATCTGGGAGCATCATATGGATAGTTAAATCTTGAAGTCTCTTTGCTTGTTACTTCGAGTTTCAAGAGATGTTGTAAGAAGTAAAAAAAGACTAGTTCATTTAATATGTGGCCCCTAGAGTATTTTATAACATGAGGTGTGGGAAAATAGGTCTAGTTAAAGGTGCCTGTGAAGCGATACTGAGAGAAGTAAAATCTTGAGGAGGGGTGAACGTATTTCATTGGTTTGTACGCATGTTGAATGAGTTTAGATGCATCTCAGAGACCACTCTGGTTGGCAACTTGTTATGCAATACTGAGACTGACCTTTAGTATGTGTTAGATATGAATTATGAAGCGATCTGAGTCCATATTCAATGTGCATCTCTTAACAGCGTAAAATTATTCAAAGTTGGGCTGTTTCTAGCATTAAATGTCTGGCATATTTATGATTCTCTTGCCTTTCTAGCAAAGGTGGTAACTTTCACATGTAGCGTTTTACTTCATTTTCAGGCGGCCCTGGAACATGTAGCTTGTTTCCCAGTGGTCTTGTGTGTGCTGACATGCAAATTTAATGGATTTAGTGTGGGATTCAGGCTAATGTTCTTGGGCGAGAAAAAGCTTGTCACGTTCCATGATCTCCTGGGGAGAGATCGCTGGCAGGTTTAAGTATGGCCAGCTTCGGTTTAGGCTAAATAATCTGCTTGCTTATTACTACTAGTTTTGGCGAAGTGTGGTGCGCTTTTCCTGAAGATTGATAATCAGCTTCCCTCTTGTGGTTCCACTTCTATTTAAAAAGCCATCTTTCTTACTGCAGCCTTTATCTTCCATGCATCCTTTCCCTAAGAGTAGCAACTGCAGAGGTGGCATTTTCAACAACAGGTTAGTTGATTAAATGCTATGACAAATTATTACAGCTGCTGTTGTATTTAATTTTACAGTGTCAAGTTACTCTGCCTTAAGTAAGTGCCAAAAATCTCCAGTTCCCTTTTGTAGAGGTCGTTATATGTGGCTCACCTGTAAACATGTCATCCCTGTATGTCCTCTCCTTTAAAGAGGAGAGAACAGATGTTTCTACCTACCAAAAGATGCTTCAGGCACTTGCTGCAGGAGATGGTCACCAGGCTGTCAAAAGCAATCTTTATGGGCAGGCTGGTCTTTCAGAAGGAGATGTGTTTACAGAGCATGAAATTAACATTTTTGCAGAGAGGCAAATAATTGCTTACAATGGAGACTTTAGTAGCAGATTTGAAGCTTGAATGGTTATTAGTAAGGTCAGATGGAGCACATAGTGATGTCCACCTCCTGAGCAAAGTCATTCAGAACTTTTTAGCCGTTCATTTATGCTGAAAGGTTTTAAGGTGTTGTAATGTTCACGCCTTGAGCTTCTCACTTTTCATAAAAACTTGTAATGGGCTGTATCTGTATACATGGTATGGTTCCTTCAAAATCATTTTTGAATGGAAAACTATTTTTTGACTTGCAGAAAGAGAGGGGAAAGCCTTATCCCTATTATCTTAGTCTTGAATTATTATTAGTAGTGCTCTAGTGATTGCAGGGTTTTAAGATGCTTTGCACGAAAAGTCTGTAAGTAGGCAGTTGTTATAAACAAAAGGGATCTCTGTGAAAGCTTTCTGTGGTCAGGAGATGGGTCTAGAGAGCCAAAGGTCTCAGGTGGTGTTGGCTGTCCTAAGCTGCTCTGGTTAATGCTCTTGCTTGTCAGGTCAGGGCTTTTTCTTGAGCAGCAATGTAAAACTGTCTCCAAAGAATGGATATTGGCAAAATTAATCAGATTGATTCTTTGCTTATGACACCGATCAAGTCTTGAACTTCAGTCTTCTATGGTAATAAGACCAGTTCATCATCACTAATTGCATCTCTTTGTTCCCGGTTTCCTCAGCCTGCTTACTCCTTCAAGGTGACTTCCCCACTTCAACAGACGTGCATGTGTGACAACATTTAAAAACCACAGAGCCTGAAGTAGATGAACTTCTTGTAAAAGAAATTCTGTTCTATTGCAACTAACCACGTCACAGAATTAATGTTAAATGTAAGTGTTCAGTCAAACTTCAAAGTGGAAGTAGCTTTTCCTCTCTGCACGCCACAGTTGTAAATGGCACTTAAGGCTTGGGGCACTCAGTTTTCAAAACATCTGTGCTTCTTCAAGGGCAGAGGGGGTAACCAACGTGACAAAGGCTGCTCTGAAAACCTTTTTAAAGTGCTGCATGTTACACTCGTGATCTTCCCACTGCTTTTCTGTAGGACATCATTCTTCAGAGTTAGTGGGACTTCTTACTCTGTTCACACTGTGCTGAACAGCCTTAATCATAACCCCTTTCGGTAGAGTTGTCCTTGTCTGTACTGAAAGCCAGTGAATGTGGATCTTAAAAACATCTAAGCATTGCCCAAATACTCCCCAGAACAACTGTCTTCATGTTCTGGGAACACCCAAAATCTATGATACAGGATATATATCACTCCCTGCCCCTATTAATAGAAGGCTTTAAAATAGTTTAAGCTACTTCTTCGCAAGACCGAGCAGAGATTCACCTTCAGAATTCTTCCAAACAGGTGAAACGGAACTCAGTTTCTGCACACTTTGTGTAAGCTGTGCAGTAGCACTGTGTTGCCAGCACTGTTTTTGCTGTGAGTTACACCATGAATTTGCGGAGGACATGAGAGAGGTCATGCATAGAATGAATTACTCAGATGCTCTGTAACAAGACTTGCTAACAGCCTACCCTCTTTGAAATAGTCCTAGCAGCGTGAGCTTTTTGTTTTCCTGTTTAATGAGACTTGGTAAAACAAACACCTAAGCAAATCTGAGGAGTCTGTATCGGTCATTCTCTGCTGTATCTTATGTACAAACATGCATTTTATTTCTTTATTGATTTTTTTTTCTTTTTTTGTCAATGCTTAAACAATATTATTTCAATATGAAGTGAGACACAAAAGTACTAGATATAACATGTTTGAGTCAAACTGGGTAGTACTTTATTCTGGTATGACAAGGTACAAAGTCTCTTTCAGAGAATGTCCTACTATACAGCGATTTTTCTCAGTCCCATGGAGCTTCATTATCGTGAGGTCAGACTATGTGCTGTAGAAAAAAAGAGGTTTTGTTTTTGTTATAGGGCTAACTGCTATGCACTTGTAATGACCATGAAGGACAGCAAATGCTCCAAATCAGTTTCTTTGGAATATAGTCCTATTGTGCTGTAGGAACTAGAGTAGATCTAGGAAAAGAGAAAATACTGTGATTCCTGCTGGATGCTTGTGAGATTGTTCAGCTGCCATAGTCCTGTCCAGAAAGCGGACAGTGAAGATTTCTGGAATTCAGTGTTTTCAGTGTATTCTCAAGGGAGAGATCTCCCTCATGATAAGATGAGACTCCTCAAAGTCTAATTGCCTCTTGGCCCAAGACAGAACCTACTAATTTCTCTTGTAGTTGAAAAAAGCCTCTTTCATAATTTCATGTGTTCTGCATTTAATTTCATGTCTTTCAGTTTTCTTCTTTGCAGCAGTGTGGAAATGATTGAGGACTATTCGTAATACTTGCCCTTCCTTTCCTTTCTGCCCAGTCATCTCTGCCTAGTCAGCACCCATTATTTTGCGTTTTTCTGTGTATGATGTTTCTGTAAATATCTCGGGATGAAACGTGCTGGTTTTTTTTTCCAGACAGTAGGACACAGATTCATACAGTCTATGATCTATCATCACTGAAAAATGGTGATAAACCAGCTGCTGAACAGCTGCATAAGAAGTCGTTCAAGTCTTGTGTTTATACAGTTAGTGCCTTCTTTACCCACCCTTTGAATTGTATCCCAGATTTTTTTGATGTATTGTTCTGTTGTCAGGGCCACTTTTGAATTTTAATCCTGTTCTCCACTCAGCTGGCAACATCAGCAGATTTAACAAGCATGCTTTTCATTCCAGTATTGAAATCGATAGATAATTTTACAGGGTCTAGAAAGATTCTTGCAAAGACCATTGTGACACGACCTGAATGTTCACATCAAGATGTGTAAGTTTTGATTAGATTGGGGTGAGTTCCTGTTTGAATATTAACAAGACTCTGTATACTCAGGTCTGCATGGAGTGATGCATCTGTCCTCTCTCCTGCCTGCCCAGTTGTTACCTGTCCCAGAAAGAAGCTGCTTGTTTCTTAGCTTTTGATCCCGACACTGCTGTAGTTAGTAGCTGTTTGTCACTTTCAAGGTGACGCCCAAAAGAGCGATTTGTCACTTCTTAGGCATGTACAGTGTTTTTATATCAGCATCCCCAGCCCTGCTCTTCCTCGGTTCCCCAAATGCGTTCGTTATCTTTCAGTTATTGGAAATCTCAGGCACCCTGAGACCGTCAACCAGCTTCTTCCCAGGCCCGACCAAGTGATTTTACCAGTTTCTATTTTTTCCCTATTGTACCCTAACAAGGCTTAGTGTGCCCTCTTGCTACACTGGCACTATGAGCAATCGGGTAGTTTCTTGCTGTATTACGTACTTGTAGCTGCCTATGCCAAGTGGTGAAGCACCTCTAGGAGGAACCAATGTGCATACGTAGGATCTAGCCTTTAGATTCAGCATTTTAGTGTCGATCACTTGATCTTTTCCTGGCCTTGGGTCAGCCTCATCTCGGCCTAGGGTGGAGGCATGGGCAGTTAAAAGCCTTGGGATGGCATAAAGATGTGTGTTGTTCACAATGTCATGCTGCATTCAAGAGGGGTAGAGTCAGACCTCTTGAGCAGCTTGCTTAGGAGACAAGTATTAAACCTGGGAAGTGTGATCAGATGGCGCATACAGTACACATAAGTGCAGGGAGTTCTGCCAATGCTTTCCTTGTAGAAGGAGTGGCAGAAGGGTGGTAGACACTCTTTTGCCGGGTATGCATGCTTGGCACTTCAGCTTTTAATGGGTGAGAAGTCTTTATCTGTTATTGTAAATGCAATTTATTTTTACGGTCCCCAGAAGTTCCCATGGAATCGCCCTCCCCATATGGTTCATGGTGGGATTTTAGTCCTTACTTGTGTGATGTTCATGTTCTGCAAGTCATCTTTGCAACCTGTCAGTGGTGGCTTGGTTTCCTGAAGAAGGTTTAAGGCTGAAATTGGGATTTTTGCACTTGTTTTTTTTGTTCCCAGTGGCATAATGGAGCTTGTGCCTTGTCTCAAGGAGCAGCTCATGCTTCCTGGTGAGAACAACTGCTTCCAGGAACACTGTAATGGTACAAAGAGTCTCCTACAGCTATTGCCCAGCTGCTCTGCACTGCAGTGTACAGCAGGACTCCTCCTCACCATCGAGAGCAGTAATTCTGTGTGCTGCCTTCTGTAGAAGGAGAATCTGGAGATGCAAACAAAGCACAAGTACATCAAATAACTGACAAGATAAACAGGGGGAAATTGGTGGTAGCATGGCTCAGATTTTTTTCAGTAACTGGGGTAATAGCAGTAAGTCTCATTCTGAGAGGAGTGTGATTAATCCTGGCATAGATCTGTGCATTTGCTATTGCTGTGTGCAATGTACTAGTTGTCTGAGCAGCAGTTAAATAACTTCTTAGGAAGAAGAGGCGTGTTAAATGTTGCTTTTTAGTGCTTATGTTTTCAGTTTAACGTAACACTGTCAAGAAGCATCAAGTCTCCCAGGAAGTTGGTAGAGAATTTACTTGAACATCTTTAAAATAGCTAAAAGGCAAATAGTGGTATCCTGTTGCTGAAAACCAGAAACGTGGTTTTGCTGCATTGCTGCTAACAAAAAGCTGTGCATAGACCAGTGCTAACATTGTCAGTCAGGAAGCACAGCAGAAGGTGGGCTACTTCAGAGCACCACCTGAAGTAACAGTAAATGAATTGAAAACTATGATTTTTTTTTTTTAATTTTATTTTCTAAACCAAAGCTGTCAAAGTGATTGTTACAGGTACTCTTGGTTTCTCAGTGACTGGAAGACAAGCAAACAGTGTGTCAGCACTGAAGGTACTGCATGAAGAGTGTAGAAAACAAAATAGAAAAATGCTAATTTTATTTATTAAAAACTTTGTCTTATTAGAGTTAGCAACTATTTTGTTCATTACGTTTAAGTATCGTGTGAGCATAGTATTGTTCTTGGTAGCAGGAGATAACTGGGGGAATGGTCTTCAGTTTTGCATAGAATTCTTTTGGCCTGGGTCTTTATTCAGCAGGGGAGGTTGGGAGGGAGAGGGGGGTCCTGTGTCACCTGGCCACATTTCCTGGGACAGCTTATTGTTAAACTGCAACTGTGATCTGCTGAGCAAGGTGAGCTGTCTGGCGATTATGTCCTGTACTAACAGGTGAATGCTGCTGGTAGATGATTCAACATCCTCTGGTTTTGAGTCTGACTTTTCAGCAGATGACATTGTCATTCTTGGGCAGATTGTATCTCCTTTCAAAACTCTTGACGGGAGATATTTCTATAAATTTATGTGTAACTCCAAATGATGGATAAAGGCTCAAGAAAAAGCTAAAATACAGACTTTTTTTTCCCCCCAGTATCTTTCAAAATTCATTAGGGGAGAAAGCAATTCCTAAGCTTGACGTGCAGCTTACGATGGGAAGTGCTCTGTCCACTGACATAAAACAAAATCTAAGTACCTGGCACACAACTAAACGGGAATTATCATTCCAGTTTTTGAATCGTATCTGTCACATAGCTTTTGTATGGCTTGGATATAGTTTTCAGTAGCAGTAAATGCTGAGGGATTTTTTTTTTTTACCTTTTTGGAGTGTTTCAGAACAGTGGTATTAATCTTCTTGAAACTGGTGTACTCTGCATGCTGACAAATCTTTGCCCCTCACTGGGCTTCAGACTTCTGTAACATGCCCTTGAATTTTGCTTAAGTTCGGCATCAGCCCAATTTCTGCAAAGAAAGCTAAATATCTGACCTACGCTGTCAGCTGTTGCAAAGACTGCTGCAGCTCTGCGAGGCTTATAGATAACTTACGGTGCTGTGTCTGCTTTTCCAGGCAAAATCTAGATCACTTCTGTTTACTATTATGAACTATAACTGTTGGCAAGCCTTCAAACAGCCTTGAGCATCCTACCTCAGAAAACATGTTATAATGCAGTCTCTTGTCTTACTTGTGCCTTTCTCTATGACAGTGCAAGGCATCCTGGTAGTGTAGTTTGCACACTGGTAGGTCCCAAAATTGAATAGTTTTCTCTTGATTTGTCTGTTTCTGGAAAATATTTAGACTGATTCCTTTGGGTGGCTAGCAAGAAAGAGGTTTTATCCTGTCCTTACTTCAGAGATTGTTGGAGCATTAGCAGACATCTCTTTTTATGCCAGGATTTCCCCAGGACCCAGTGCCCATCCAGGTAGATTCCGTTTTATGAAAGGGAAAAATTGTCGTAGTTTTTTCATCATTCAAATAGTTACAAATGTGTAATTTTTCTGTGAACTGGGCAAAGTCAAATTTGCAGTCACGTGTTTGCCAGGTCCACCTACGTGAAGCACCAAGCCTAGCTGTAATCTTGTATTGGCTGCCTGAGTGCTGTGAATTTTGATTCTGTGCAGTATTTCTGTGTTGAGAATATATGGGATGCTCATGGGTGTATCTTTAATGAGACTTCTGCTAGTATGATACATGGTTTGATTCTATGCTAGCATTCAAAATATTTGGAAGTCATGTTCACTCGAGCAGTCCTTGATTGGCTTAATGTTCCTATAACCTGATCGGGAGTTTATAGCCCGAGTACAGGGAGTTCACGGAAATGATGGAATTAATAGGTTTTGAACCCTGCATTTTTTTCTGAATCTTAATGCAGATTATTCAGGTGTTTCTGCATATGCAGCATAATCTGTAAGTCTTAACTGGTAAGTCAGATTTCAGAAATGGTGCTCCAAAGTGTGTTCTTACAGGAAACCAGTATAGCTTGTGTGCCGTTTGCCCAGGTTAAATGGAGCATGTATGTATGCAGACATCTGGAGGGTTCTGCTTCAAATGTCTGTTCCTCTAATTATTCTCCAAACCAGCTTGTTCACTCTTCTTTCTGTGAATATCAGGCGTGTTGTATTTAGGACAGCTTCAGATACCACTAAATGCTGTGGGAAACAAAGTCCATCTCTGTGGATTTCATACTCGCGGCTTCTGCCAGGAGTCGCAGTCAAAAACCAGCTCTGGGACACACAGTAAAATATTACTTGTATGTTGGTTCCTTGGGAGAGCTCACCCAGTTTTAAGTTTCCAAAAAGCATGTAAAGCAGAATGGGAAGGTGGGAGGAGTGGGAAATCTTCAATGTCATTTGGAATGGCAGTTCAGAGATGTCTAAATCTCTGAATTATCTACATCTTCATACTCAGTGTATTTTCTGTCAGAGTCCCTCCTGGCTGTTGTGCCTCAGGCAGAGTGAGTAGCGTGTTGTATCCCATCTTGACCGGAGGGTAGCCCAGAGAGTGAGACTTGTTTGGGAATTTTATAATGTGTTGCTGTATCTTAAAGCAAGGTCAAAGAAACGTGCTTATAGCTTGAGGGGGAAAAACAAGGAGGTTTCTGATGCAACTAAATGCCTGCAGGAGCTTATTCCACAGTTTTGAGCAGATCCCCGAGACATGCTACTGTGTGGGAAATGGAGCGTTTCTGCAGATGGGAAGGGCTGTAAACGTTTTAGTGAACAGAAAAAACGAGAAAGCTGTTGTGGGCAAATGAAAGCGACGAGTCCTGTTCTGAAGTCTAAAACTAGGCCAGCTGGGTTTTTAACAGCTGAAAGAAAAGTCAGAGGCTAAAACTGCTGCACTATCACAAGGTGTGCTAAAACCCAGGGGAGAACTCGCTGCTTGATGCTGTGTGCTGACTTCAGAAAGGCACTGTGCGTTTGGAAGCCTGGATTGAATTAGTCAAACAGCAAGTTTAGAAGAGCAAACATTGCAAGATTGTAATACCATTTCTAAAGGTAAGTGAAGACCAAAGCGTAAGGTGTGTTGGTAGAGACAGATGGCTCAGCTGGATGTTGTATCGCTGTCCTTAGCTGATGTCTTTAGACTTCAATAGGCTGATGAACCAGGACTTTTTGCTAGATAAAGCTGTTGTGCTAAGGGATTTTCAGCAGCTGAGGTTGACTAAAACTTGTTACCTGGAGGAATTGAAAGAAGGGGAAAAGTTTCAGTTTGAGCAAATACTGTTCTAGCACTTGATACAAAAACGATGCTGCATTACAAAGTAGTCAGCTAAAATTGGGTCATGCTCGAGCAGTAGCTTGTCCTGTCCACCATGGAGCTGCAGGAACGTATTTCTTCAATAGCTCTACAAGCAGCTACCAAGTATCACTGGGTGTTCTGCAGAAAAGACTCTGCTTTGTGTCTGTATGCACTGATCCATTCAGCTGGTTCTGGTCCAGCTGTGGTTTAATTAGCTGGCACAGGACAGGGACTGATCCTAGAGTGCCCACAGTTATTTGTGGTGTTAACTTTCTGAAGGAAGTAGGCAGGTTATTTCCATACCTTGAAGCACAGCTTTCTCAAAAAAAAAAAAAAAACAAAACAAAAAAACAAAAAACCAAACAACAAAAAAAAAAAAAAACCCAAACACAAATCTGAACATGTGGATTCCAATATTACCAGTGTTCCAATATTACAGGTGTTTCAGAGCATGATGGCCAAATGGTAGCATCGTGCAGGAAACTTAAGTCTGGTTTGAACCTATTGCCTGGATCCAAGTCACAACACAGCGGTGAAGATGTACTTGCCTTTTTCTGTCTTTGAAAGCACTTTATCGTTCCACCTGGTGTGCTGCCATTTAGTCCTGTGTTGCCTTTTAATAGTTCCTGAAATGTTGAAGGTATGGATTATGTTAATGTAGCTTTGAAATTTTTAATGGACTGAAATAGCTTAAAAAATTAACCTTTTGAAAACACTGGGGTGGATGGCATGACAGGCTTTTAGCAGCTTGCTTTTTCTAGTACTATGCTATCTCCTGTTCCAGTAAATGCAGAGCTTTGACTGACTGAGGTTATGCTCAGCTTCCTGACTCAGGACAAATGCTTCCAGCTGATGCTGGAGATATTTTTGTTTTTCATTAGACCATCTGAAAATCTCAGCTGTTTTTATGGCAGTACAAAGGATGGAGGCTGTATGTGCTGTGCAGGTGTTCTACCAATTAGCATGTTGAACAACCAATAGATCTCTGACAACCCAAAAAGGAATTATATTTCTTCATGGTGCAATAAGTCTTGATATCTCTTTATTTATGAAAGTTACCTATGTTTAGCATGGATTGTCCCACAATCATTAAATCCTGGGCTTCTCCTGCAGCAAGATGGAGGATTCTTCCTGATTTTTGCCAGACAAGGCTTCTCTCATGTTTCCAGCCTGCCAAAACCCCTTGGGTGCTCTAAGATTTGGAAGACTGGAAAGAATCTACCTATAGATGTTTCTTATTTCTGCTTTGCCATGACGCAGATCGTGACAACTAGGTTGTTTCCAAGGTGCATACTCTTGTCTTCCACGGAGTCCACCTCAGGTTGCAACTTTCTTTAATAAATAGAGGAATGGTGTCTGTTTGCTCTCCCTTTTCCTGTTGTTTTTCTGGATTGTTTTGTCATCTTTGGCATCTTGTTGTAAGGTATAAATGCAAGATATACTTGCTGAGGTGCTGGGATAAATGAAGAGACCGGGGACAGAAGAGATGCCGCATTTAATGCTGTCCCCAAAGACCATACTTGGGTCTGATCATAGTTCCTTGTATTAAAAGAAAATAATAAATCGGCAAAACAAATTTTTGAACAGGGTTTAAGATCTGTACAGCATTACGATTAGTTTATGCACTTCACGAAACCTTTTTTTTTCCTTGTGTGTAAAAAAAAAAAAAAAAAAAAAAACCACACCAAAAAAACCCCTCTTGGCTTATGTCTCCATCCACCTTTTATTTTATTCTGGCTGGAGCCAGGCACACTAAATAGTGATTAAACAGAAAAATTAAAATTCCATTTCTGTGCATTTGGTGTTTGAACGCTGATCAATTGCTTTGGCGGCATGTTAAGTAACAGGATGGTAGACAACAGAAGGGGCTTATTTACAGCAATCTGTCTAAATCCCTTTTCAATGTATTGCTTAATATGCCTTTCTGCTTTAATTCATTTTCAGTTTTTAAAAAATGAAGGATAGAAACAGGCAGGAGTTTAGTTTAAGATATTGCTGGAGAAGTAATCACTCCTTAATGGTAAACAACTTCCAGTTCTTAAGGGAAAGAAAATGTGCTTGAGCTGAAATAGAACTTATGGGCTTGCTGTAGAGAGTTTATGGATCAAATTCAATGGCTTATGCACTTACATAGCTTGACTAGATGATCATAATGAACTCTTCATGCTTTGAAATCTGCTTTTTGCATTGCTGTTTACAACTGTCCATTTCAAAAACAGAGATTTTTGCAAAATGAGAAGCTAAGGTAGAGCAAAGCAGAAAATTGTAAAGACTATATGCTGCCCTGTTTTATAGGGACAGAAGTCCAGATCCATAATGTCAATTTACGCTGGCCATGCAGCATTGATAACTGCAATGTTCAAACAATGGTCACCGTATTGCACCGTTAAAATGCAAATATGGGGGGATGTGCTGGTGGCTTTTGGACAAAAATATTATGCCCCCTGCTATGCAGTTAGAATTAATGGAAATTAGGATAAAAGTGAAAATTGATGTGAAATACAACATTACACATAAGACAGCTCCCTGCAAATGAGATGCTTGTTTAATAGTTAAAGCAAAAGTTAATCCTAGGAAACTTGCTGCATTTTGCAGATTGCTTAGATATCACAGTCTAGAGCGTCTGTTGAAGGGGTATCAAGTTATGTAATTTGCATAATTGAGTCAAATCCCATGCAGCATCCCTGAAGGAAACCACTAAAAAAAGCAACATTCTGGTCCCTGTGTGCTGTGTCTGGATTTCTAGAGCTCAGACATCTTCTACAAAGAGGTGGGGGGGGGGCTTCCACAATGACATCAATGTCAGCAACCTGCCCATTTTCCCAGTGAGAGAGACTCTGAGTGCATATGTGTGTATCTTCCCTCTGCCCGTGATGGCATGCTGCCCACAGCTTTACACACTGCTCTGCTAATAGTGACGATATGAGCATAAAAATCGCAGTCAAGGGGCAGAAGGCAGTGTTTTATCATTCACACTATTTTTGGTAGTCTGCTGAAATCAAGTTGGTCTTGAAAGCGTGTTTCTTAACAAGAAATACAATGCTAATCAGCCTGCTGCAGCTACACCTTCCCTTCGGGGCTATGTGGATTGTGGGTGCTGGCAAGGTCACTGAGGCAAAGACAGTGATATTCATTTTCTAGTACAGAAAGTCACTTCAGAATTAATGTTCAGACATTGTTGACAGAAATTGTCAGTGACTCACCGCAGACTTTTCAGATACGGTGTTTTAATAGCAACCTGCAAAACCAACGTAAGCGTTAACGTGTTTGCTTGCCGGGGATACAGTTAGAAATATTCTAACCTCTTAACATTTACCCAAGTTGAATTAAATTTAATGGAGCATTTCTGATTTGGATTGACTAATGTAACTTCTTTACCCAAGACTAAAAAAGCTCCAGAATGCAGCATGTCTGTCATGACCATCTGCAGCTATGTCTACCCTTCAAGATTTTAAAAGCTACTTAGAGAGGGATGTCGATCCAACAGAGATTAATGTTGTGTTTATCTTGTGTGGATCTCATTTGGCTTTAGTTGTCCAGGGCAGTAACACCATGAGCGCTGCAGCGGGAGGAACGGATAATGTCACCCTACTCTGTCCTCATTTTACTTTGCCGGTGCCAACATAGAAGACAAGTCGGTCCTTCTGAGTCTCCGAGACTGAGAACTACACAGAGCCTGTTCCTCAGGAATTAAGGATCAATAACTCATTCCATGTGCCTCCAAAGTCCAGTACTGCAGTTTGTAAAGGTCTAAATAACTGGTACACGTACTCCATAGCTTCTCCTCTTGCTTAAAGTTCACAAACTAAAGTTTCTCTCTCAACATGTGTGGCCATGACAGAGCTCAGCTTAGTCCAGCTCAAAGATGTTTTCACATGTAAACTTATCTGGGAGTGGGAGAAGTAATGCGTCTATCCACTAGACTTCCTACTGTCTGCCTGCCTGATTTGGGCTCTACGCAATACCGTGGCGGTCTCTGATTTCTTTTTTCTCCTTTTTTTTTTTTTTAACAGCATTGGAGGATGGTGTGCTACTGCCTACTTTCACTCAGTATCGCAGTGTTTAAATGGCTCGTGTCAGGTTGTTGCTTGCTCTGAGGGTATTTCAGTGCATGTTGCTGACCTCTCTTGAAGAATGGCTTGAAGCTGTGCAGAAAATTGACTTCCCTGTTCACGTTATCCTATATTGAGTGTGCAAACACAAGGGCAACTCCAGCCCAGAGCCTGGCGGTGCTCACCCTGTGCGGGGATGGCTAGAACTACTTTTTCATGGCTTTTGGGTTGCTGCTTGGCCTGATGCACATTGGCTGCTTTTGGTGGTGCTGCTTTGTAATGGCGTGAGATGCCCCTCCTGAAACAGTTGATACCCAGTGGTGTGGCTTCCCTCCAGAGGATGCTGGAGATGTTGGTGTGAATCCTTTGGGGTATTCTTTGAACTTGTCTCCCATCTCTTAAGAGCTGTTGTGGAGGGGCAGCTCAAGATCCATCCCATCAGCATATTTTGAAAGGAGAGTAATCCATTGCAGCTACCTGCAGCAGTAGACAGCTATCTTCTAAGGGACATTTTCAGACGAGATTAGAGGGAAAGGAGATGCCCCTGCAGTTCTACTTTAAGTTGCCTGAGTAGCAAGAACAGGCGGTATTTAAAACACGCTTACCAGTGTCCTGTTAGGCAGCTTTGATGTCTTTCTGCTGGTGGGTCTCTTTTTTTTCCTTTTTCTTCAGGGTGCCTGACTTCCCCTGGTCACTTCATGGGGCTTGGCATAGGGTGCTGGGTTACCACGTGCACAGCGGGTGTAGCGAAGCCCAGAGTCGCCCTGTGTCTCTCTCCTTTTAGGTCTAGTCCCTAGAAACTCTTACATTGCTCTCCTCTTCAGTGGTGGGTGGGATCCCTAGAGTAACTGCTGTAGGGGTTTTACATGTGTTGAACCGCAGCAAATGGCAGAAGGGATAGAGACATTGTAAATGATTCTCCTGGTGTGTTCATTCAGTCCAGAGCGCTATAAACAAGAGACAAAGGAGACTTTAAATATTGAGGTTTCAGTCTTGCCAGTTGTTCCTGTGCCCAGTATGACACTCATGCACAAGCCTAGCGCTCAGAAAGTTGCCAAAACTCTCTTGGCAAGAAGGTGCTCTGGTCTGCAAGAGCTTTCCAGGACTTTTCCTGGCAGGGGAGTATCCTGCAGAGGAAATTGGCCAGTAAGCAGGCCTGGAAAAGCAGGGATATTGCAAAACAGAGGCAGAAATCTCATGGAATGGTACTGCGCTCTGTGGGTTATTTAGTGGAGATGATCAGGACAGTGACATGTTGTCTGAAAAATTAGAAAACCACTCTGGTGGCCAGACAAGTAGATGTGCTGGATTGTTGCAGTAGCACAGGATGGCTGCTTGATGGTGCTGAAAATTTGATCTGTTTTACACCCAAAATAATGAAGCTGCCACTTCTTCTGTCTGTCACACAGCAGTCATCCAGACCTGATCACATTAGCTGCTACAAGCTAGCAAAAGTCAGCTAGAGTGTGCATAAATTATTTGTGCAAACATCAGGTCAGACTGAGCCATATATAGATGCAGAGGTTGGGTCTGCCTGCCCCTTGCCCGTGCCGTGCCCTTGCTCACTGCACCCCGAGGAAGCATTTCAAACCATCTCTGCTCGCACCCACTGTGCAAAAGCAGCAGCAACCTGCTGGGGTGGAGCAAACATCCGGTCTCTTGCTGGTGTTGGCATATATCCTGTATTTTTTTCAAGGTGCTCTGTGGTTGTGTTGCTGGCACCCACCTCAGATTGACCCAAGGACTAGCTGCATACTTAGTTTTTCCCTAGAAGTGCTGTTGTCCACGGTGTTCGGTTTGCCCTCCCAGTGCTTTCTTGCACGTTTGGTTCCTGGCTCACACATTCATCTTGACACTTGAAAGTATTTTTTCATTATCGGCAAGTAGAAATTCAGGTATGAACAGTGGTGTTTAGCGGGATGGCTAGAAAACCACAAAGCAGACTGAGCAATTTAGTTTGATACTTGTATCTGGTGAGTTTAGGTGAGCCCTTCCGGGAAGGTTCCTCACCGCGGCTGTGCTGCTCTGGAGCTGTGCTTACCTTCGGAGCGATGGGAATCGGTGAGGCTTTTGCAGTGCCTCTCAAGAAACCACTTTCCCTCAGCAGATGCAAGTCTTCAAAACGTGCAGTCAGAGATGAACTGAAGACATTGGATCACTGGTGGCAATCTTCATTTTATGTCCCGATAGGCGCAGAGTGAAATTCAGGAAGGTGCACTACCCGTTTCTGTATTTGAACAGAAGTAAGGGTTTAAAAGAGTAGAGTTCATGCACTAAAGGGACAGTAATTAACAATATAAAAATGAGCTAGTGCTTTTGATTCATATAATTTCATCAGTGTAATATAAAAGAACAGGTGATGAAGATGAAGAAAATTGAGCAATCGTGTAGTAAATGAAAGAAATAAAGTATACCATCTAAATGCTGCTCTACTGGGATTTTTCTTATAGTTGTTGCTTTTCTTCTGAGTGTAACTGTCCTTTCCTGCTAACAACCCTTTTCTGGCAGTTGTCTGGTTTTCACCACTGTTAATCACATCCCATAGTGTGGTCCTGCTCTTCCTGTGCCGCCCTGAGGGTTTCCTTCCCTTCATCTTCCCGCATCATAAGTATTTTTTTGAGAATATTCTTGTTAGCTCTAGGTAGCACAAGTGGGAGTTCCTGAATACCTGTTCACATCGTGAACCAGCTGTGTGACTGACTTCTGGTCCATCCTGAGTGCCCATCAGCTCTCCTTCAGTGAAAATAAAATTAAATTGCAGGAAGGAAGCAGCCTTGAATATTGATATTAGTTAACTGAAATGTATAACTGAGTGTTTGGATTCATGGGTGAAACTTGGCTTCTGCCAGGTGTGTTACCATCTGCAAAATGTCAAGAAGCTGAGTGTAAGTAATTTTATGATCTGTGATTGAAAGGATCTATGTAAAAATCTCTTATGTGGGGTGAAAAAGAAAGTTCTAATAGTTCACAAACCAGCTTTTAATCAGATCGAGCTCTGAATTTTAGACCGCTGGTTTATTATCCTTTGCATGGTAATACAACCAGCGCAACTTGAGGTTTTCAGGCATCTCCTTAGCCAAGGGTTACTACCCGGAACAGAACAGCAGGCGGAGCAGAGCGTGCACCTGTGTTCAGCCACTCCAGGTCACTGATATCTTAGCTGAAACTTGTTGTCGCTGGTGGTTTTGTAAGCTAATACACAGGACTGCCTTCCTGCTGACTGGTGTAAAAGAGGGGTCATGCAATGGGGACAATCTGCAAAACCTTCACAGCAACGTTCACCAGAGCTCATCTGTCAAACTGCAGTGAGGTGGATCACATCAGTCTGAAGTGTAGTGCCTTGGAATAAGAAGTAAAATGTCCAAATGTCCTATTTTCCCAAGACAAATCTAGGCATGAAAATGAAGAGTTTGTAACTAGACAAGCAAATGACATCTGTGTCCCAGATGCCAAAGATGCCTGATAACCCTGTAAGGTTACTGTGCCAGCCGTTGTTTTTTGGTTGTGCTTTGGTTTGATTGACCCATTAGTGAGACTTCAAACCTCTTGCCCTCCAAGTGGGGGAAGCTTGCTTTTTCTTTTTTAGGAAGCTCTGGCCTATGGAGTTCTCTCTGTAGTACTTGAGGAATTAAAAAGGGGAAAACCTCCAAGTTCTTTGTGTAACTACTTTTGCAGTAATGATGCTACAAATGACTTGTAATATGCTTGTAGAGTATAAATGCAACATAATTGAAAACTCATTCTCAGAGATAATGTTCTCTTCTTTACCCTAAAACCTACTTAAATATATTACTTTTACATAAATTTCCTTTGAATTTTGGGGATGTCAGTGTTTGACATCAATATCATGGTTTTCTTTCCACACACCATAGTCTCTTTGATCCTGAATTCACCCCGTCTTTCATTTGCTAGCTTCTTTCCAAAACACCCATTGCTTCTGAATTTCAGGAACATCATCAAGAAAAGAGGAGCTCTAATTGGGTTCAGTGCAGGCTCGTGCCTTGTGTAAAATTTGCTTTTAAGTTCAGCAGCAAGAGTCTTAATAAATGACCTTTTAAATCTTATTTTGATTTTTTCAGGTGTGCTCATTAATAATGATCCTGCAATAGGTCTCCCATTACAGCTTTTTTGTTAATTAAATAGGATGTAAGATGTATTGGATGTTTTCAAAATGAAAATGGGAGTTTTTAATGGATTCCCTGATTAGAAATACTGGTCTGCATACATGATGGTGCCCTGAAAAAAATATCACTTAACAACTGTAGATAAAGTACTGTTCTGAGGCAAAAACCCCTTGATTCCTCCCTCACCCCTTTCAGGCTAAAAGCTACTTGCTTGTGATGGTCTTACCTTAAGGAAGGTGTTTAATCTCTTACAAGAAGGGGTGGCTGTTGAGGGAAGGTTTCACATGTTGTGTATTTAATATATCCAATCTCTTGTTTAAAAGGCATCATACGTGAGGCAAAAGAAAGACCCTTACTTTGGTGATGGACAAAGGAAAAAGGACTGGCATAACAAAGAAGCTATAAGGAGGGACTCTGAGCGTGTAGGTATGTGAAATTACTATAAAAATGTTTTAATACTGATTATAATTTAGTCTTGTTTTATTTGGTAGGCTGAATGCAGAACAGCATGTTCAACTTCAGTCAAGATGATCTTCTTGACGTGATGCAAGTTATTGTTTCTTAGTCCTAGTTAAAGCCTTTTCCCTCAATGTACAATAAACATTTTGAGGTGAAAATGTATTGGTAGCATCTTGGTATTTTTAGGATAGGTGCAGTATTGATTTTTTTTTTTTAACTTAATTTAAAGGGTGTGCCTTTATCTCTTCCTAAAATTGGAGATCCAGAAAGGAAGGAGGGATAAAAAATACATTCCAGATTATAACATTCATGCAAGTTCTATTCCATAGTTCTGGAATTTTGTCTTGCATTGCATAAGAGCCCATTTTCAACATCACAGCTTTACACTGGTGTGTCTGCAAGGGCTCTACCTCCTCTGTGCAAGAGCTCAGGTTGTTAAATATACATATCCATCTGTGCTGAAAAAAACAACAGTGATGCGGTATTCAAACCGTACGTATTCTTCCTGCAGTGAAACAAAAAACATTTTATAGAGCCTCCACAGCATTGTCATAGCCTCTTCATCTGTTTCTGATGTTAGAAGAAAGACTTTTAACTTCTGCCATCTGCACAATTGAGTAGTTTGTAGCAAAACTGCTTATCAAATAAAATTGTTAGGCTGACATGGTTGACCCAGTGCTAAATATGACATAGAGCACAAAACTAATGAAGGAATTTTCAAAGAGCTGTAAGATGACTGCTGTTCTTTTGATATATGGATTAGTTTCTGGCCAGTTAAGCACCAATTAGTAGTAATGATGAATGTTTACTTTCTGTCTATCCGTAGGAAATGGAGAACAGGGAAAACCTTACCCAATGACTGATGCAGAGCGAGTGGACCAGGCATACAGGGAAAATGGCTTTAATATCTTTGTGAGTGATAAAATTTCTCTGAATCGTTCCCTTCCAGACATCAGACATCCAAAGTGAGTATATAGTTTGCATTTCTATGAGTGAAAGTTTACAAGCTGTAAATTAGCACATCTGCAGGAGCATGCTCTTTTTGTTGCTTTTTTTATGATGGACTCTTTTTTTGTTCATCAAATACAGTCCTTTCACAGCTGGGTCCGGCAGTCTCCTTGGTAGAGGACATTGTATAGTAATTGAAATGAGAAATAGGGGAGATGAAATCTAGGGGAAAATACCTCCTTTTAATTCCAAAAGACTTAGAATTACCGAAAACTTGCAGTCCTGTGCAGGGGAGATCTTGAACTTAACCCAGAGGTGGCTACTTCTTTCACCTCTTGCAGTGTGACAGTTCAGTTCCTGAGCCTGCTGACATAGCCAACAGCTTTTAGCAGCTGATAAGGTGGAGCTATTTCTTTCTGTAGTGGCAACTGATGTAAATGTTTGACTCTGTTGACAAGTGCCCTAAGTGCAGTTGGGTGATGACTGTCACTATACACTCTGTCCAGTTCTGATGTTGGCTCCTGGCTGGAAATGACCATGAAATGCTCAGGAGCAGAACGAGATTTGAGTAACTCCACTCAACTGTGTATGAAGAGTTTTATCAGAAATCCTTCTGATGTATGGATTAGTTTCTTAGACATCTTCCTCATAAAAACCTCATCAATGTTTAAGAGTAGAAACTAGTTCCAGTTGAGTGCTGGCTTTTGAGTTCATCTATTTTTGGACATTATCGCTTAGGATGGTGTCAAACTGGATTTTGTGGAAGCCAGAAGGAGTTTTTAATCAGCAAAAGTGCTTCAGTTAGGACTTAACCCTTGTTTATACAAAGCTGAGAGGTTTTTAAATACTGTTTGTGCGGTTCTTAATCTGATAGCATTGTTAGACATTTGAATGGAAGGTTATTTTGTGTAAAGCCGCTTTTATCACAATTTGGTGAATCTGAATTCAACATCTACTTTATTCATGAGAGATAATTTCCAGAAGTCAGACTTTATAATTTGTTAGCGGCACATTTCAGAGATTACCTCTTCAGCTGTCACAGCAAACTAACCAAATACACTGGCTTGACATCCCTTCTCAATGTATACTCATGAGCCAGAGTAGTGAGTATAGCTCCATAAATATGTTAGGCATGCAGCTGAAATGTTTAAACATAGATATAAATCAGGTAACTGGAGATGTTTGTTGATCAGCCCATACTCAACTTCTAGGAAATACAGTTTGAGTTTGCTGACCTAAATTATACCTGGCCTCCATTTACAGGGGTTGCCATGGGCTCTGAGAATTTAAACATCAGCCAATGCCTGTATTTCCTCATCTGAGGATTTAATATATAACTTCACATTCCACATTGTCTCCTGACTCCTCGTTACTAATCCTGCTATTTAAACTTTTTTAAAATGTGAAACTTCTAACTCCAGTCCCCAGTTAAAATTAGTAAGTGAAGTGTCTGGGTCACCAATGACTTAAGCTGTGATTAATGGTGCTGCTGCAGCTGGTTTGCTTGTTGCTTGACACATCCTTTCCCCCAAGGTAGCGAGTTATAATTGTGGATGTTTCAAGGAGGATAAACAGCGTGTGTATAATGGATGCTGGGATTAGCTGGGCAGGGGTAACGGAGATTTGCAGTAAAGGAATACACAACTGAAAAGGTCTGTTCTGCTTTCTGTGTGCCCGTCAAAAAAAAGACATACTTGAAATGGTATGGTTTATGTTATTTGGGAGGTTGATGAGGGCAATTTATAACAAAGTTAGGCTGAGACAAAGTCCATAAAGAGGATTCTAGAAAGAAGGGAGCTGTGTTTTAGAGCACTTACTTTACCTAGCGTTTTATATATAGTAAGAGGTAATAGAGGCTTTGTCATCTGGAGATGTGCCCTCAGCAGAGATGTAAGGAGGAGGAGAACTGGGGGAGAATGTGGCATCTGCCCTGTCCTAAGCTTTGGGGCCGCAGCTGGCATCCTCCCCAATAGCTGGCCTGGGTGGGGAAGGACAAAGAAGCAGCCAATATGTTTACACGCTTCTGAGATGGTTTGTGTGGACCGTTACATGCCGAAGCGTCACCTCTGCTTTCTGTTGATCAGGGAAATTGAGGGGCAGGCATGTACTGGATCTGCCTGGCGCACACATGCAGTTGTTTGTTTCAACAGTCATGTCTTCCCCGGCTCATATTTCCTTTAAGTGCTTCTGGGTTTTTTAATATTAAATACTAGTTTTGCAGGTCTTGTAAAGCAGTTGTAGTTGTGATAGCTGGAGGGAAAGAATTTCTCTCTATGCTTAATGGTTAAACTTAATAGCTAAAGTTTCCCACTTGTTAAAGTAAGAAAATGAGAATTCCAGTTTAAGAAGAGTTAGAAGGGTTTTGGAGGCTCTTGTTTCGTATTGGAACAGAATTGTTGCTAGTAGCTATTTCAGAAGAAGGTAAAGATTTCAATGCCAAGGGCTGGATGAAAGCAGTCCATGCAGCTTTATTTTGCATCTTGCATCCGTGCATTGCAACCATAGCGGGCAAGCTCTTGGCAGCACCCCAAGACAATTCATTAGACCCAGAATAAGCTACTGTCCTTTCACTCGGGCACCGGAGTAACTTCCTGTAACCCAAGATTTATTGAGCTTATATAATGTAGGTGCATCCTTCTCCATTCCCTGGGAAAGGTACCAGGGAGAAGCTGCCACTGCTAGAGCTGCTTTCATTCCCATCTGGCCTTTTGAGGAACAGGGAGGGAGTTACCGTGTGCGTGCACGTGCTGCGTTGTGGGCAGAGCGAAAGCCTCGCTGTGTGCCTGGCAGCAGAGCGTCTGCAAATCAGCTCTGGGGCAGGCTATGCAAGGGGTCTGGTGCTGGGGCAGGGCAGGGAACAGTGACCTCCTGCTAGTGGAAAGGGGGCAGCCCTGCTAGCAGTCATTAATCTAGTCTAAAAAACTCTGTTCACGTAGCCACCTCTGTTTTACACTGGATGTGTGGGGTTCTAGGAATGTAATAGATTTTTGTCTTCTAGTGAACAGTTACTGGGTGTTTTTTAACGGCAGTTGTTCGCTGTATGGCTTTAGATGTTATCTGTTTAACAAGGTTCAGATTCCGCTTAGGGCCACACATGCAGGAAAATAAACACTGCACGTACCGCCGCAGTTTGAATTTTCTTCATGAAGCTACTCTGCAAACCCCCACAAGCCAAGAGAGCGTTAACCCTAATTCAAAATCAAGAAGATTAATGCTGTGGGGAAATAGTCCCATATTCAAGACATCCATATATGGGGTCTCTGCAGACCTAACTCTCCAGCTTTATCCAAGTTCTTCAGCGCTTTGTGTTCAAAGCCTAGCCTTCTTCACTTCTCTCTGCAGAACTGATCCCAGGTGTCAAACTAGACCTGCTGAAAAATGGGGAAGACAAGATTGATTGTTTAGGAAAATTGAATTGAATAATTGTCCAGCGTGACAAAGGAAGCCTTTGGTAGAGGTTGGAGGTTGATTTGTTACTGAGAGAGGTGGGTTTCTTTATTGAGCAGTTCTTATCATGCAATTATTCTGTCTCTTCTGTGTGTTCTTCACGATGTCGTGAACTTCTGGGACTGTTTAGGGAAGGCTGCTGTCACACAAAATCCTGACTTCCTGCATGTTCTGTTTAAAATATTTGGATGACAGTTATACATGTGATTAGAGTGATTTGGTTCTCTGAAAACTGGGAATAAGTGAGCTAAACCCACCTACTGATAATGCCTAGAAGAGATACGTTCAATTTCTGAAACAGCTTTGTATAACAATTTCCTCTTCTTTGTTATCTTTGAGGTGTAAGGACAGGGAAAACAAGTTTTATAGAGACTTTTGTATCTGAAGCCGTAACTGGAGTTTTCTTTAAAAGCAGCTTTGGCACCTAATAGATCCCTCTGACCTTCTGTGTGGCTAAGTGTCACTAGCCATTAACGGTCCCCACTTCATATGGAGGTTGGTTTGTGGGGTTGTTTTTGCGAGGTAGACTAGATCAGGTCAACACTGACTTGATAAGGCCTGAAAGTTGGTGGGTTGTTTTCAGGCACTTTGCATCAGTTTGAGGAATAAAGAATAAACTAAGTTACTAGATGGCAGTTAATGTGGAAGTGCTGGTGTGTTTTGGCACCACCTTTTGACTTACTCTATCTGTGTCCAGCTGCAAGAATAAGCTGTACCTGGAGAAGCTTCCGAACACTAGCGTGATCATACCGTTCCACAACGAAGGATGGTCCTCTCTCCTCCGGACAGTGCACAGTGTCCTAAACCGCTCCCCTCCTGAGCTGATAGCAGAGATAGTGCTGGTGGATGACTTCAGTGACAGAGGTATGATAATTTGTATGTAACACCTCCATTTTTGCTTACCTACCTAAGGGATTAATGAACATGCACGTGTGTGTATAATGGCTTGAGGTTTTTTTATTTGCCCGCAGCGGAGATCAAGTGAACCTTGCTCTGGTACATTTAAAAGGCTAAAAGTCTGACAAAAAAACTCACGTTCCATATTCAGTTTGTGCTGGTTTAGCTGTTTTGGCATGGGCTGTCCTGTGTTGTAGACAATGGGAATCAACAGGGAAGCTGGTTTTAATATTCTAAGGGCCTGTGTAGCCCTTAACATTTAACTCCAGGGTTAAATGCTTGATGCTTGGAATACAACACACAAAAAAAAAGGGCCGGGGGGGAGGGTAGGAATAGTTCTCTCCTCATGTTCTGCTTTGCTTGCTTTTTTTTTTTTTTTTTCTAGACACAGAAAATGATAAAAGAAGCCTTGATAATAGGTTTCCACCTTGGACTGACTATGATTTGGCTTACTTTTCTCCTGAATATTGTACTCCTGAAAAGTAAATAAGCAACATATAAAACTGTGACTGCATTTGCTTGCTGACTTGCTTGCAACTGCACTCCTTATTTTGTACTGCATTGCCAGTAGTCATTTTGGATTGGGTTTAAGTGCTACATGCAAAGACGTGTAGTCACTGGCATTAACGCATCACCACAAAGGAGCAATCGCTTGTAAATGCAGCAGCAATGTGTAGATATAGTTGCTGAATTTACTTGTTCAGGCAAGGGTTTTTTTTCTCTGAACATATAGTATTTAAATGCTATATGATATGAATTAAGGTAGGCTTTGCCTTGTAGTTCACACCCTTGCTATGGTGACAAAGGCAATCAGGTAAAGGAGGAATGAGTGCCTAGACATTGCAGAGCTAGAAGGTTCACATGGAAAGTCCTCTGAAGTAGCTGGTGTTCTCCTTTGTTGAAGAGGGTACAGTGACTTTAAGAGGTTACGATCAGATCTAGCAACTCTATTTTCTCCTTTAAAACTGCTAAGACTATTTAGCTTTATGACCTGCAGAGTTAGAGTCTTGCTGCTGAAACTGCTCAACTGAAGGAAAAGAGCTCTCTACACAGATACTAAAGGGTACACCTCCAAAAATCTGACATGTAGGAAGCTCCTAAAATGAGCTTGAAAACAAGCTCGTGAGTATTTAGTGTTCTGACCTATGCTGACTTTCAGGTAAGCACTACCCAATGGCTATAGTATTTGTTTTAAAGTACATCTCTAATTAGTTTGCAAGCGAGGCATGCTGGTTTGAACAGATCAATGTTATATGAAATAAGTATTTCTTTAGAGGATTTTCAGACTAAGCTGGGGAGAGAAAAAAAACACCCTCTTAACAAGGTCTCTTTATTGCTGCTCAGTCTGGAAGCAAATTAGACAAGTTCATACTGTAACCACAGCTGAATTGTACAAACAGGTTTCTTTTGAGAGAAATGGAAGTAATGAAATCTGGTTTCCTGTGGATCTGTTTTTCTTGTTCTCTAGATGTGCCCTTCTGAACAGGCGAAAGAGAGCACTCCCGGCTCTCCCACCCGTGCTCCTCATCAGTCTATACACATGCTGTTTGTTCAGGTTGTTCTTGCACTGTTTCACCTGCCTCTGATAAGATGCAAACTCTTCTCCATCAGTCATCCATCTTTCATACAAGGTTGCAAGAAGTAGCTGAGATTAATTTGCGTGCAGCACCCATTTATGGATGGATGTAATAAACTACTGGTGTTAGACAGTGAGCTGAATTGTCAAGGGAAGAAATGACATGCAGGCAGAGTGAGTGCTAATATTATTTTTTTTTTTAACCAGTGTTTTCCTGCTAGCTCAGTTGATCTATACATGTTGAGACAGTTACTAGTTAGGCTGAGACATTTTTCCTTTACTGCTGTCAGTTCTGTATCCACACTGTAGCATTTCCTGCTGGCTGCTGCTCCTTTTCCAGCAGTCAGTGTTCTTCCTTAACCAGACTGGGGTTGGCTTCCACATCCCTCCCTGGGTTTGAATAGATTCTTAGTCTTCAGGAGGCTGTTAAGTCCTAAACACACAATTGAATTGACAGGCAGCTGGTTACAAGTTTCTGGTTTAAATTTATCCATTGTATGTATTTAAAAAAAAAAAAAAAGAGAGAGAAAACCAACAAACCCACACTTCAGCCCAATACCTGAGAACTGATAATTTAACACATCAAACTGAACTGCATAAAGGAGCGGAGGCTCTGGGAAACTTACTTTGCATGTTACGTGTTTGAAAAGGGTACACCCTTGGATTTGGACTGTTAGGCCACTGCTCTGGTTATCTGTTTCTCATGATTAAATTGGGCAAGTGATTAAAGACTCTGTGTCCAAGCTGATGATCATCACCACTGTGCCACAGAGCCAGTGAGCAGTAAAAAGAACAAGAGATTTCTTGATTTTCTTTGAAAATCATAAATTATTAGTCCTCTGCATTGTCTGCAAGGTGAAATGCTGTGCTTCTGTTTCAAATGTTAGTTCCACAAATTTGTAACGGCATCTTTCTTCTGAAATTATAGAGTCACTGTTGGACATTGTGATAGTAGAGGCCACTTTTGAGATCAGAGAGGCATGGTATGAACAGTAAATGTCAGCTTCTTCCCCAAAGAGATCTGTAAATAGTCATAAGCTCCAGTGAAAAGCAAAAGATGAAAAGGAAAATCGCTCCATAAAAATCTATTATTAATTTTTTTTATGTGGAGAGGTTACCCTGACAAGACAAAATATCAGATACTCTACTGTACCTCATGATGGCCTTTCACTTGAGGGTTTTCTAAACAGAGCTGTAGCACTTTAACTCTTCAAAAAGTCTAACCTTTAAAAACTTGGCTTTCCCTGGCAAGGAGACTATATCCCTCTTGCTAGCATTTCTTGTGTAGGGGTTAAACATACTGCGCTTTGCTGAGCTGCCCTTGAGGTTCTGTTGGCGTTGCGCTCTTGCTCTGCTATTCCGCTGGTTTCTGTAGGTGCTGATGTTGGTGCCAATCCATCAGCCTCTTTCATCCGTGTATCTCATACATGGGGAATCTTTGCTTCAGATGAAATAAAGAGGACTTTGCTAATAATAGAAACAGTAAGTATGGAAACCTGGCTACGGCACACATTGGTGTGTTTTCTGACAGATGTTACTTTCATGTTTTTCATCTGTTTTTAAGCTTGAGAGTAAGGAATTTTTGGTGTCACTATGAAGAGGATTGAGAAGTTGGCAAACAAAGTGATAGCAGAGTGAAGACAGATTTCTGGATTAGTTGGTGGCTGCTGTGGTCTGCAGCATACCTGAGAGGCAGCTGTGTTGAAGCTTTCGGACAGATGAATCATCATCTGGAAGTGTCAACAGCTATTTATTTCTTAATTTGTTTGAAAGAGGCAATTCTGTGACCTTTAGCAATAAGCATTTTTCAACCAAAAAAGGCTGTCCTGATGACAGCAAATCTTAACAGCAAGCAGCAAAAGCTTTACGACTCGTGTTTTTAAAATGTTTCCTTTGCTTTGTATGTGGAAAATAGAAATGTGCTGGAACAACTTGCTGTCTGAAATATTTTTTGCATGTCTGTAGTATAAGGCAAATGATCAAAATCTAGCCTTACTTCAGACAAATTTAGTGCTGGGTTCCACATCAGCCACAGTGCTCTGGGAAAGGCTGCCGGTTGGTGGGATCGGTATAATGCAGTACAGTTGTAGCATCCAAAAAAAAGTAGTTTGCCTTGAGATGCGGACCACGTTGTTGCCTCCAGCAGCTGTCTTTGTTGACACTTGAATCTTTCTTTGTGGGGATTCCCTTGTTGGGTTGGGTTAGCTTAAAAGAAGCCACTTTCCAGCATGTGCCATTGGTCAGAACAGATTAATATTGTGGGGCTGTTTCTACTTTCTCCAACAGTAGTCTTTATTATCAGTGTAGCATTGCCATTAAGACTGCTATAATAGCTTATGCTTTTTTCCCCTACAAACTTAGTTATGATGTCAGTGATATAAGGACTTTTGTCTCCTGACTGTAAGGATTTTGAAACAATTGTAGGGATTTAACGTGCAGAAGAATATAGGTTATTTTAAAGCAGGAGGCACCAGTTTGGCAGACTGTTGTTGGTAGGTAAGAATTAACCTGCTCAGCGTTGTCTGCCACTTGCTGCTGAGGACTGCTAGAGACCCACAGACTGACCTCCACAGAGTAACCTCAGCTATTTCAGGGTGGTCTGAAATAACACCTACCTTTCTGGATAAGCAGAAATCAGAATGCAATACGTGTGAATTATGACTTTAGAATTCCTCGTCATAAAAACGCTTAGCTGTGGCAGTCCTATGTGGATTTGTGACTTCACTTTTAATTTCTGTAGCTATTCTTTAGTTCTGATCTCAGTTAAATTAAGCCTTTTCATATGCTGGCTTGCAGGGTACTAATTATATCCCTCTGAGCTTGTTGTTACCAGAATGGCCCTAAGTAAACTAAAATGGTTTTTTCCATGTATATCAGTTTTCTCCTGGGGACTGTCAGATGTGAAATTTGTTTGCTTTTAGATTATTTAATTACAGCGCTGCTGAGTGGTAAGTGGGTTCTATTATATCATAGAAATGGGAGGAGGGGAAGAGAAGTTGAAATGCAGGTCAGTTTGTAACACTGCAGGTTTTTATATTGGCTGTGATGGTATTTTATTGTTGATAGCATGCATCAAATAAGTCAGTTCATGATTCTTCAGGGTCTGCTCCAGACCCTAGAACCACAGTCTGAATCTGGCTGTGGTTGTGAGAAACTGAGCTGTTAATCTCTAGTGTCCTTCTTGTACAAAATGGACTGGTGGTCTCCATCTAATTCTTGTAGCTTGTGGACACCTCTGCCGTATAGGCTATCTCTGTGTTTACATGAACAAACGTAAAGCTGTCCTCTGTCTCTTGCTAGATAAATGAACAGCCTTAAGCTGAAGGAACAGAGGATGGCACACTTTCTTTTTGCAGGATGCTTGTCTAAATGTTCTTTGCTTTTCTCCTGGTATGTATTTGGTAGCTCTATGCAGCAGTGGAACATCAAGTATATACTGCTACTGGGTGAAAGGCAGAAGTCAAACTCTGCTCCCTTTTGCCTGTTGTGGAGAGATCTCTTTCAGGTGGAGGCTGAACTGGAACACATAGAGAATCACAAATAGCTGAGGTTGGAAAGGACGTCTGGAGATCATCTAACCCAACCTCTCTGCTCAGCTACAGCAGGTTTTTTGAGATCTTACTCAAAATCTCCAAGGATGGAGATTTCATAATGTTTCTGGGGAACCTGTTCTGCTGTTCCGTCACTGTTACAGTAACTTAATTTAAAAAAAAAAATCTTTTTGAAAAAAAAATCTTGTGTTTAAGCAGTGTTTCCTGTACTTCAATTTGTGCCCAAGAACTGCAGGTATTTTTCTGCAAAGTTCCTTCCCGGATGCTGTGTCCTCAGTCAGTATGGGTGCATGGGGTTACTGCTCCCTGGGTCCAGGAATCTGCATTTCCCTTTGAACTTCACAAGGTTCCTGTTGGCCCATTTCTCTCGCCTGTCAAAGTCCCTCTGAGTGGCACATCAGCCATGCCTCCCAGGCTTATATCATCTGCAAACCTTCTGAGGGTGCATTCAGTCCCATCATACAGGTCTTGAAGGAAGATATGCAATGATATTAGTCCTGATGTTGGCACCTGGGGCGAAAAGCTACTGATGGTCCAGGCCTGCAGCTCACCTTTGTGCGGCCCATTGCAACCCTTAGACCTCAGCTGGTTTTCTGTCCACCTCACCACTGTCTGCTTATCTTGCCCAGATTTCATTAGTTTGTCCACAAGGATGTTATGGGAGGCAGCGGTGAAAGTCAAGATGCCTTTTATAGGTAAGAAAAACTTAAGAATGAGGGAATCCAACCTTATGGAAGAACAGACCTAATAAAATGGGCTGCGTGAGCCTCCTGTGTGCCCCATTGCCCTAGTTCCCTTGTTGAGTCACAAAAAGGTACAACTATCTAGGGAACACCAATACCTCTAAAACTTTAACTTTTAAAAAAAAACACTTTTTTTTTGCATTTGTATGTTTATCTGGAACAAACTGACATGTATTTTTCAGCCTTTCCTTTAATGTAAAACATGGTAAGGTTTTTACCTTTTCACCCTTTGCAGCAATTGAAAATTTTAAATTATTCAAGACATTGTAAATGTAATGTGTGCTAGAAGGCTGACTTAATTGCTGAATGTCATTTAAAAGAAACATTTTGCAGTGTACTTGGGGCTAGTTATGTGCAGAGAGGAAAATGTGCATGCCACACAGGTGGTTCAGAAATACTTTGAGTTTATCTTATTTTATGGCTTAGCTTGACAGAAATCAGTGATTGTGGCTAAGTGCTTAAATTAAATATAAAAGTCACGTTTCAGCATTCAGTTATTTGCATATTGACTGACAGCCTGTTCTTACTCATTTTTGAAACTACTTTTGTGTAAATGACAGTGTTTTAGAACAAGTGCTGTCCCTTGTTGATGCTGTGGTTCTCATTCTTCAGTCATCTCTAGAGCACGTGTGTTATGCAAAGCACTGTGTTGATACAGTAATAAAGTTGAATGAGGCAGCACTGAAAATACTGCAGTCTCCAAACATCAGGATTGTTCTGGAAGTGTTAACCCAGCTGTGCTGTCTGCCTTACAGCATTGTATGTCTCTACATTGGCAGTACATGAAGACTTAACATCCTTCTTACAGTAACTAGTCAAAATCCGCACCTGCGACTGGGAGGCAGTAATAGTTTCCACTGAAGTACTTGAATATACTTAACCCAATGTGACAATGACATTTGCAAAGTCAGCCTTCTGGCTTTTAGAGTATATTCTAGGGTGTTGTTACCCAAGAGGCATGCATACTTGGCTATAGTTGATTTTGAGGAGAAAATTTTGTTATGACCAAGGTGTATGGGATCTCATTTTCCCTTGGGGAGTCGTTAGGGAGGTTCCAGATTTCATCTTCATCTTTCTTCCAAGACTACCCTGATTCCTTGAGCCTTATTTTGATTCATGAAAATTATGTCTGTTTAGGAGTCCTGAACATTTCGCCCTTCTTTACGTTTTTCTTAGTCTTTCCCCAGTTTTACTCACTTTTTCTTAGTTGTGTGTTTTCAGCAGGACTTTGTGCAGTAAGAATTAGAGCTGCCCTTTGACATTTAGGAGACAGCAAAGCATCACGAGCCTAGACACTGGTACGTGGCCACTGCTCATCTTTGAAAGGCAGCAAGATGCTTTTAGACCTTTGAATAAGGGAGTCAGAGAGTGTTTTCCCCAAGCAGCATCATATCAGCCATTGGCTCTGACTAACATTTTCCCCTTCATTTGCCTGCTCCCCTCCTGAGGGCCAGTCAGCTTCCTTTGCTTTGCCCCGTTGTGCCATCTCCACACCATCGTGTAGCTTGCTTGAACATTGCAGGGGAGTCTCGGAGCCCATCCATTCACCGAGTGTCAGAGGGAGCCAGAGCCAAATCCTCCTTTCCCCTTTAAAGACAAATCCCTGTGAGTTTCTAAATCTCCCTTTATATTGCAGTACCAGTAATACTGGAGGTAGCCACATGGGATAATCTGAATGGAAAAACAAATGTGGGTAAGGCTACTTGGCTGAACCACAAGCAGCATAATTTGGTCTGAAGGGCAGAAGTCACTAAGTAGTGTACTGAAGGGAGAAGGCAAGGGGTGATTAATGTGCCATTTGGTGCAGCATCAGGTATGTAGCAAATAGAACTCTGTTCCATTAACCACATCTGCCAGGCCTTAATTGAAAGAAATCATGTTCTTAGTACCTGAAATAGAAAAGGGTTTAATACTTGAATTGTTTTTGGTCTTTAAATGGAACAGTAAAGGATTTATGCAGCTAAAGAGATTATCTTTTCATCTTTAGGCACATGCATTGTGAAAGTAATTTTTTTTTCTCTTAAATGCGCTAAAGTGCATCTGGTTAGTATATCTCTGAATATGGAGTGACTGTGCTTAGGACAAAGTGGTGACAGTCTGTCTTACTGAATTTTGAATACGGTTCTTTTAAAGCTTTTTACCTTAACATATTTCAAAAAAGAAAAAGCCAAGCTTCTCTTAAGCAACTATGCTTTTCCACAACCTTTTCATAAATGTTGCTTTCAAGGTCTCTTGTGGAAGTTGCAGTAACTATTGTCTCAAACAACTGATAAGGGTTTTTTTCTGTAAATAAGTCCACAGAATAAAGAGATTTTTTTCCTTTCTGTTAGAATTCATTGCATACTATCTCAGATCTGCTTAGACTTTCATAAATAACGGCTTTGAAGTAACTGACAGAGAGATCTCCCCTTGGGTAAGTGGGAGAAGGTTGGCTCTTCTAGGTGGGGAGAGACCTGGAAGTCTGAGAAAACAAATGCACTCTTAACTTTCATTAAAATGAAATTCTGTCATGGAACGCAGTCATTTTGATATCCATATCTCACTATACCTCAGGCTCTTGATGATGCTCAGTTTGCGGGCCTGGTCATTCGTCAGGTGGTTTAACACTACCAGGTGCATCAAGTCACAGTGAGCAGTTCTTAGGCTACGGTCAAGTTCTAAGGATCTCACTGTCAAAATGCTTCTGATGGAAGCAGATACTGGTGTCACTTTTCCATGTGGAGAGTGACTTGCCATCTGTTTCTGCTAGGGGCACAAATACTACAGAGTGAAATAGGGTTCAAAGTCGTTTAAGGGGTTGTGACCCAGTCTAGATGTGATGTTTGTTGCCCAGATGCCAGTGGGACTTACAAGTAGCACCACAGAGCATCTATACTGGTGTAGGGGTGAATTTGTCAGTATATACTTTGTCAGAATACTTTGTTCAGTAGTGAGTGCCAAGTGGAGTGGAGCAATAAAATGAAACCTGATGCACATAGCCAATTTTGGTTTATAAAAAGAGAGTAATTTTGTTATTTTCCATTTCTGGCAGTGCCTTGTGGGTGTGGGATACTCTAGAGAACTGCTAGTGACAGAGCTTGCTTTGGATCCATCGTGGAATGGGGAGGGATTTGATTTTAATGTTTTCTTTTTTTGAGCATTCATTTTTAATGTGCCTTTAAACACCATTTCTGTACTTGTGTATACCTTTCATGAATCTAAACCTTACATTGTTTGTTAGTCATGAAAAACATATTCTCTACTGTTTTAAGGGACCTGAGGGCCCATTGTAGTTGTTTACTTCAGGGTTTTTTTGTGACAACCTAAATTAACTAACCAGTTTACTTTTCATCATCTTGTATTTATTACTTTAAGACCAGTTGCTATGGCTGAAGGATCCTTCTAGAAAGGAGATGAAGTGGCTTTAAAAGGTCCAGTTTACTACGACCTCCTCCTCAGCTAATTATCGTGTAGTGAAGGATGCCTGGTAAACTGAAGTTTAAAAAAAAATAAATGAGGAGCAGAGTTTCCATTACAACTCATTAAATCAATAAGAAACCCTATGCATGTAGCTTCTGTTAGTGGAATTTTGCAGGAAAGCAGCTTTAATTTTATTCACCTCACCTTGAAGTACATGTCCTCATCTGCTAGGAGTCAAAAATCTAGATATCTGCCAGCTGCAGTGCAAATCAGCATTTTAATGCTTTACAGCTGCTTCTCTATAGAAGTTAATTAGAAATGTGATTTGAACACCCTCTGCCAGTACTCATACGATGTCTATTATTGGTAATCATAGTTTCTGCTATTTAAGCATGCATTTTGGGTGGTATTGACAAAGCAGCTGTTCCTACACAGGGACTTGGATAAAGGTGGAAACTTCCTCACTTTGAGAAAATTGGAAGGTAATGCTGCTGCAATATAAAAATAAAAGTGGACAATCTAAAACACATTCCTTTTCTATGTAGTTTTAATTTCAGTGCTATTTACTTAGTGAGACAATGAGGGTGACATTACTCTAGCATCTATTCATAAATGTCACGAGGACCACTGCTGCCTCTTACCCGCAAGCTAGGTATGCATTGATGTCTCCAGTGAAACACAGTAGTTGACCATGCTGAATGGTGCAAGCCGAGGGTCAAGATTTAAAAGCAAGCTACCTTCAGCTATCAGTACTACCCTCTCCCCTCTGTCATCCAGCTAAAATGAGCATGTCAGTTGAAAATAATATTATCCATGAGATGGTTTCGTTTTGGTGTCAGTACACTGTGAACAGTCTTGGGTTTGTGCTTTAGGATTTAATAGATTTATTGACCTTTCTGGCAGATGTCACTGACTTATTGTGATAGTTGCGTTTCTTGCCAACAAAGTAAACTGGCGTTGGGAACTGATGGCAGAGATGTCTAGAAGAGTAAAGTGTGAGTTTGTAAAATACACTTCTGACATACTACAAGTCAAATGTGTCTGCATTTTTCCTGCAGCTGTTTTGGTAATATTTTCGTGTGCCAAATACTTTGTTTTCTGTTCTCTTACAGGCTACAAGACAATCATGTTTTTGCTTTGTCATTCATGGTTATTAATGTATGAGCGTTATTGTAGGAATGAAGGATTATCGGTTAGTTTTCCAATATTCCATTTGGCTGCAACCCCAAAGCAAAAATTTTGTATACCTGTGCTATTAATTTTGGGCTTCATAGTGGTTCTTCCTCACCTAGATACTTGAGATCAAAGCCTTTGGACTCCAAAGGGATGCATTCCTACCAAATCAAAGCAACTTTCAAGCAGGTTATGTCTTGGACCTAATGGAGCATTCTCTAAAAAGACTGGAGTAGAATTCTCTGTTAATTCTTGTGCTCTTTCTGGAATCTTTCCTTTTTTGTTGGTTTGCACAGAGCGAATACTTTCAGGCCAAGAAGTTACTTGTAAGTGAATTGCTGATAAAGGCAAAGCTGAATCTCTTGAGAACTGGTTTGGTTTGGGGTTCTTTTTTTTTGTTTGTTTGTTTGTTTCCCCAGCAAAACATTACTTCTAAGGCTTTAATCTCACAGCTTTGATATTTTCCAAAATGTTTCAGCATGAAATGTCTTAACGCTTCATCTGCCTGCATCTCTCCAAATGATGGCAAGTTTTGTCTTGCTGTCGGTCATAGGCTTTAGGTTTGTGTTGTGATATACTATCCATTGCATTACTATCAGTAGTGGGTGTAGGCTCTGACATGCTCACCAGAAGCAGCTGCAGCTAACCCCTCTAGTACAGCAGCTTGTTCTGACTCGGTCCATGTGCACCCACTGTTCTGAGCCCTGTGGGTCACAGAGGAGTTGTGTTCACTTGTGTTTGTTCTGTCCTGTGACCAAACTTCTGAAATGCTTTTGCACCCCGGCTTCTCTCTCCAGCGCTCAGAAAGCGGTTAACGATGTAAGTTTAAAGGCAGTTAGACTAATCTGGTCTGTCACAGTTTAACTCTAGTACAGAAAGTAGAGGATAAATTCGAAGGATCCTGAACTGCTGTGTGGTGCATATATTAGCCTTGCACTGCTGGAAGTGGTGATGCCATTGGTATGGTGGCTTGTCTTAACGTTTTCCAGTGTTTTCACCTGCCCATACAGTGTTTATCAATTTAGTAGAAGAGTGTTGTCATCGAGCAGGAGTGTAGACATTGCCTTGGTTAAACAACTGGATAATCAAAACCACTTACTTGGCCTTAAGATGAGGGCACAGATTCCCCAGGTTGAAGGCAGTGTTCCGGACAGTAATGCCCTTCCTGCTAGTCACCATGGCTACACGAAACTTGAGCAGAATATTAAGTGTGCTGCAAGGAGTTCACTCTTGTTTCAGCAGCTATAAAGGCTACAGAAGCCAAAAACTGCAGCTATCTTGTTTGTACGTCAGCAAAGCAGTCTGATGTTAAAGCAATCAACGAGGAAGTGACTGAAAGTCACAAAATCGCCTCTTTAGATCAAATGTAGTCAACAGAAGAAGAAAAAGCCAAAGTGTGTGCTTTAATCTTGATACATATTTAATGAAATGGGAAGGCAGAAGAGTAAACTAATGAGAATGACTCTTTCCTCTGGGAAAGATGGGTTGTGGCACAGGAGGAAAAACTAGTGTTGTGGGTTAACCAGGGAGTCGGTGTGCAGGACTTGGGAACTGATGCATACGCCACAGGCTGGCTTCACTGCTTCCAACAAACAAAAGGTGCTTAAAGCCTACAGCATGAAAGAAGGACAAGTAAATGCTTTTTCCTGGATTCCCTCAGGAAGAAACAGAATAGACTTCCATTACAAATGAAACTCTACTGAGAGATTAAGAAGTTATGCTGTAGCTAAGATGATTATTCCCTGTGTATTTCCCTGCTTGGAAATGCAGCCTACTAAAATTTCACTAGGGTCTGGGTGTATTTATGTGCTAATGCCATTAAATGTGAATTTTCTCATTTTAAGATTACACCTTTGTCTCTGCATTCAGGACTACTATCTCCCGAAGCCATAACTGAGCAGGGTTTGGATGTCTGCTGTAGGGTGGAGGAAGCTAAGAAATGGTTCCCTTGGCAAATTCAGGAAGTAGTTGATGATACAGGCAAGACAGCAGTTTGTGCACTTGGGTTTATTGAAGTGCACAGCACAGGCTCACACAAGTGGTCTTTGCCCCAGCAACTTGCGGTCTGGCTTATTTCTTACACCCCATGCTTCCAGTTTTGTGCACTATGTTGTACCTAAAACGGGTGCTTAGTTTTAAAACATCTAGAGGGAGAACAGTAAGTCACTAACCCTTCCAGAAGCCTGACTCTTTTAGTCTTTGTAACGATGTTTGGTGACTGCTATATTAGCAAGTGGGGTGGTACGCATTCAGCTATTATCCCTATGTGCAGAAACCCTTTCCTCCCCCAGTTTTTGTTTGTAAAGATGTGCTGAGACCCAGCACTGATGCAGAATGGGCAATGGAAACTGGGCGCCCTCCCCTTTAAGAGTCTACCACAGAATTGTAATCAGGGAAGCAACAGATATTAATTTTCTCCCTTCCCAAGCCTTTTCTTCTTTGTTTGTAAGAAGATTCAGCTCGGAAAGCTGTGATCAGCTTAATCAGTTTGCTATTATTGGGATTGGTGTTCATAGTACAATTTATTAAATCAGTTTATTATCCTCCCAACCAATTTCAGTGATCAGAGTGTGAAAACATTGAAAGAAAATTAAAACTAGTGTAAGTGCTGCCTGTTTGGATAACAGCACATTTTGCTACTTAAAAGGATTGCTCATCTGTACCAAAACAGGGAGAGCAGTTAATTTCAATGATGTAGAGCTTTCTATTTCAGGGAGGCCTGGCTTGCACATTGTGATGGATTCATGAAGAAGTATAATTTGTTCTTAAATTGTTAAACAGCACGTTAGGGCCAAGTATCTAAGTAAAGATGAATGGATTAATTTGTAATCTTAAACAAGCATGTCTGTGTGTGGGAGGATAGGCATGGGAGACTGGGATAACCCGTAAACAAATGCCGGATGAACAGTTGCACTTCAGGTTTTGGTGGCTGGAGAATAGCCAAAACAACTGGAAGGAAAGGGAAACCAACCCAGTTTGCTTCAAAGGGAATTCTGTAGATCCTCCAGTCGTCTCCTCCCGTGCCATGTGCCTTCAGCAGGATGGGGAATGTTCCCTGAATTTCCAGAGTGGCTCTCCTGTCTTCATAGTGTCTTCGACCTTCTGAGCATAAACTGAAGCAATGCACCTCGGCAGGAGGCAGGATATTGTAGGGCAGAAGGAACTTTGGTGTCACCAGTGGTATCTAAGTAATGCAGGAAGGTGTCTGGAAACATTTCTGATTTCAGTGGTGCTGCTCATTCTGGATTAGGTTGATGGTACTCATATGAGCAAGGGCACTAGAGTTGCAGATGTGCTGTACAGTGTAAAATTCAGAAACCAAAGCTGATAAGGTCTAAAGTAACACAAACCATAAAATGTTGCACTAGTAGGACAGGGGAAACGTTTCTCTCCTAATTCTTTCTCTGAACATAAATCTGTATCATAGTTTCAAGTTCTACTGGTACTTAAAATGAGTTACACTTATTATTTTTTTTCTATGACAAATGGTACTTCCTTCCTTGTCAAATACTACAGAGGTGTTACAGAGACATATATAAAAAGCCGTTAAGCCAACCGTATTATTGGCAAACAAACTGTTTGAGTCCTAAAAACCTTACCCTGTCCTCCTCTGCAGAGGACGGTTTGCCTGAGTGAAAGTGAAGGATTTGCTTGCAGCTCCTTTGAGTTCAAACATCTGTGAAAATGAAGGTTTCATGGGATGGGACCAAAAGAAATCTGCTGTCTTTTCAGCCCTGGGATCAATTAATGACCTTGACAGCTCAAAAGCCTGAGCAATGGCCACATTATTCAAAACATTCAACTTGAATCATTCGAGCACAGAAAGCAAATGTGTATCGAGCACCTCTTGGCTGCAGCTGCCCAAGATTCACTGCAGTCAGAGGTGGAGGTCGTCTTAATCATCTGAGCTCTGAAGAGTGCCGAAGTGCTACCAGCCCATGAGTCTGTTCTAAAAGAGCCCCATGATTTCCTCAAGGCAGCACCCACCTTTGCATCTCAGGAGAGAATGACCTGAGTCATCAGCTTCAAGAAGCATCCGCTTAAAAACAAAACAAACTTTCAAGAACTCAGCAGGCTGGTTACAATCTCTTTTCCATAACTCTGCCAACCTACCGGGAGGCAGCCTGGCAGGTTTCCCTCCCGAGGGAGGTGTGTGCTAGTTGCACGTAGCAGTGGGGTTTGCAGGTGTCTATGGGGAAGGTCACCACCCCATATGCAGTTAGCTCTAAGCAGGTGCTTCAGGTCTTGGTGTGTGATTTGGGGGAGGGAAAAGGGCACAAACAGGCCAAGTGTCATCTGTGACTACAGTGGCCTGCTGCTGCCTGCAAAACTGAGCTGCTTGGGCGCGAGGGAATGAGGTTCCGTGTACTGCAGAGCAGCTCTTGAGGCGAGTAGCTGTTGAACTTAAAGCGTGCGGGCCAGACGTCAGAAACCTGAACCGCTGGATCTCTTCCACTGATTTCTGTGGGGAAAAGAACTTTGGTCAATGCCAAATCAATTCAAAATAGGCGACAAGCCTCCTGGTGATTTTGCACAAGTCTCTGTGAAAATGTGCCCGAGCCAGTGGGATGTGGAAGACAGGGGAGGGATCCAGATGCTGCTGAGCAGGGACAGGCTGCGTGGTTTGCCGTGACAAGATGTATTGAGTTAACTTTTGCTTCGACTTGAACAGTCTAGTCCCGTGGACCCTGCGACTGCAGTGCTATTGAAGCTGTTCTGGTCCTGAGGATCCACATCTAAGCTGCCTTGTTTCTCATGCATTTGCCTCTGTATTTTTTGCTGTATGCTCTCTATATTTTGCTGTAAAAAAAAAAAAAAAAAAAAAAAAATAATCCTTGGCCTCCTCTGTCCTCTTCTGGCTTCTGTATATGTTTGGTTTGGAAGTGGTAACATGCTTAGGTGTCTGTTCCATTGGCAGGCAGGCAGTGGCTGGGATGGAAACTCAGCTGAATGTAAGAAATGCCTGTCTTGGAAAATCCTTGCCGTGCTATAAGCGGTCACCAGACTAATGGCATCTGAGGGCAGCTCTGCTTGGCTGGTGAGGCCAGTAGGGAGAAGTGCAGTAAGACCACCATAGGAATTTGACCTGGGGGGGGGGGGGGGGGGGGGGGGGAACAGTCTTACATTGGCAAGCTTTGGGGCTGCTTATGTTAAGCAGGCCTGCTGTTGAAGCTTCTCTACTATCTTCACACAGTTTTATTTACAGCTCAAAATAAAGCAAGCAGTAGTTCTTGACTGGTACTGTTAATGTATACACTGTATATCAAGTTTATTGCGAAGTCTGTTAGCAAGCTAGAAGCCTAGTTTTTAATCTGCACATAATCTTACTCTCATTTATGTGTTTGAGCTGTATTACTTTGCCCAGCATAGGCGCAGCCATTGGAATCCATCCAGTTCACCTAACAACTTTCATTAAAGAAAATTGCCCTTGTAATAAAAATTACTCAGTGTGACAAGATTCCATAATATATTTTTTAAAGCCTCATAAAATTTTGTAGCAGTTAATGTCACTTGTTTGGGGTTTTTTTGAGATTTTCTTTTAAAAGCAAAAATTGACTTAATTGTGACAACATTTGTAATAGAATGAAATAACTGTTTTCTATCTCAGCATATAGAGGCTGGACAGCAGGAATAGCACAGGGATAATTAAGTAAGAAAACGTCTTTGAAAAGTATATTATATTGTGTTTTGTACATTGTGAGGTTGCTTGAAAAGTCTGTGACTCTTCAGTAAGGGAAAGCAGATACAATAAAGTCTGTTCACTTGCATACGTCTTAACCTTATAAAATACAATGATAAAGCATGGGGGTTTCTGCAGCAGTTGGGAGCAGCTTATCTGAGCATCATCCCTCCTGGCCACAAGGACAGCAGTTGATCCATGTGTCCCCTGCATCAAGCGAGAATACATGGGTGCTGCTGGAGCACCTGTAGCTTTTCCTTGCTTCTTCCAGCTGCCAGAGACATAAGATGGTTCCTAATACGTGACACCCTTCTAACCAGTGTAGCATAGAGCAGGCTCCTCGCTGCTAGCGTGAAATGCTTTGGTATTTTTTTACTATGGAAACATAGTAAAGAAGTGCTAAAGAACCAAACCCAGTGTTTGGGAATGGAATGGGAAGTCGGGATTAGGCTTTCTGCTGTCTCTTTGCAAACTACTCGCCTGAGAAAGCAGTGTGGCTCCTATGCCGCCTTTTCTTCTGTTACACAATAAAAATGGGGAAAACTCCCAGTTCTTAACTGCTTGTTCATTAGTAGATATAAATCAACCTGTCTTCAGTTAGTCTGTAGCAGAGCAGCCATCATCATTGCTACAGATATGGCCAAGTCCAGTGTCATTTTGTTCACTTGCTGCTGTGTGTCTTCCTGCGTGAGACCAGCTCCAAAAACATGCTAGTGTTTCGGGATAGCAGGCTCAGCTGCGCTGTGCTCCTACCCCTGGAGGAATCTGTCAGGCTGCCTTCAGGTGTCACCACAGATGAAATTGCTCAACAAACCAGGACAATTCAGAAAGATGTATGATGCCAAAATATAAAATGACCAGCACAGAGGTAGAAGGCAAACCTGTGGGATCTTTCAGTTGCTGAAAGTTGTATCTTTTATTTGTTTGATTTTATTATTTTTTTTGAGCTTTGGGTTTTTTAAGACTTAGACTTTCTAGTACTTTGTCAGGCTGGTTTAGATAACGGAAATATTGTGGAGTCTGATCTTGCAAGTGCTGCAGCATCTGTGGCTGCTGTTAGGGGAATCAGAGACAGAACTGTGTGATGGTTGCCTCCTTTATTATAATGAGCAGCAGCAGCCACTCTGGTGTTTGTCTTGTGTTAGGTACACTAAGGTGTACCTCCTATCGCAGGCTTAGCTGATTTACGCCTGAAGCGAGGATTGCTTGTTCTGTTTTCTGATGAACTAATCTTTTCTGATAAACCAATAGTAGCAACGAGCTGTGATGTTAAATAGGGGTGGTGGCTTTTCTTTTTTTTTTTCTTTTTTTTTTTTTCTTTTTTGTTGCAGGGGGAAGTAGAGGGTGCAGGAAGCTTTTTAAATCTACCCACTGCCTTAGGAGGAAGGCAGCTGCACTAATAATATATTTAGTCTCTACGGAATGCCCTTATTTGAAAAATCAGTAATTGAGTAGACAAAATTTCTGGTTGCTTGAGAGGATCTATTCAGAAGAGACTCAAAGGATGAGGGAAAAAGTGTGCTAGACAGCAGGAAGTTCTAAGGGCTCTATTGAGCAGGGACACCTATGAAGATATTGTGGGACAATTAGACTTGTCAGGCAAAACACTAAAATGCGTTTGTGAGCAAAAAATCCTGGGGAATGTGAAATAAAGCTTTGAAAAGAGCAAAGAGCTTGCTAGGAATACCTCAAAAGCAAAGAGGTTGATTTTGGTGATCTTTGAAGGAAGGCAGGTGGTGGCTGCTTCAAAGAGAAGATACAGAACGTGTGTTAGTCATAGGGATTTTTCCCATCTTTTGTTTTCTTCCAGTAGCTAAAACCCTGAAGCACAATTGCTGGGTCAGCACCATGGGGGAGAGCTCATAACTCAGCTAAGTTTATTTGCCCCTTTGCTCTTTTTAGAAAGCTATTCCAATACCCGGCTTCCCTGGTGCCCTGTTCGGGGCTACTTCCACGCTGTCCACCTTTTCAGCCCCTGCCTTTCATGCCTGCTTTGGAAGCCAAGGAATACTCTGCTAGATGGAACGGAGTGGATGTTTTCCCTATAGTCAAGCAAAATAAACCTGTGAAGTTGTTTGTATTGGAATGATTGCCTCTCTTCAAGTTTTGTTGCGTGAGATTTTAAGGTTAGTTAATTGCCTAGATTTGACAAAATAGCTTTTGCCTAGCGAGGCTTGTTTCCTTGATCAGTTGCTGATGGCAATGGATAGTACAGTGCATTAATGAACTGTCCCTGGCACACTTTGAATAGGGTTTGCTGTCTAGTCAGTCAAAACTTCAGATGCCTAAAGATCAACCCATTAGTGGTTAGGCCAGCATCAGCTCTTAGTCTGTTTTTAGGTTTTTCTATGGTGCTTCACTCTGATGTAAAGACAGCTGTGTGCCCCTCAGTCTTTATGTAGACCAAGCTTTTTATTTCCATTTCTAAACAAGCTGTCTGTTGTTTTGATCACTCAGTAATCTTTGTCTGCAGTTCTCCTCTTTGAATTCTTGTTAATTGTGGTGACGTGTGTCTGTGCTAATTCAGGTGTGGCTCCAGTCTGTATTCAGTAGAGTAAATATTTCCGTATTTAAATGCAGATATCTACTCTGGCATTTAATGTAGCCATCCAGATACATACAGTGGCTATGCCTGCCTTGCCAGCTTGGAGGGATGGATGGCTGACTGCGCTTTTCGCTGGGTTGTGTATTTATGCATGACTGGATGGTCATGTGTGTTTTGAAGAAGCCAAACGCAACTTAAATGCACTGAGTGCAGTTTCTGAAAGTAAATTGTCCTGTGTCTCTTCTAAGCTACATCATTTTTCTACAAAAGTGTCTGAGAATCCCTGCTCTGATGAAGTTCTCCCAGAGGTCTGCCAGCTGGGGCTTTTTATTCCTTATCCTCTTTCTCTTCTGTTTTCTTTCTCGTCCTGCACGCCATCTTTTCCTAGGTTTTTTTGTTGTTGTTGTTGTTTTTAATTGTTTCTAAGGTTTTGGAACATCTTCAGAAGTCTTATTTAAGCACTTACGTTTAAACCCTGGATTCAAAAGAAATTCTTCTTACTTCCTTTTTCCTGTTACAGCATTTGTTAACTGTTCAGGCTGTACTTCCAATCTGGTAAACTTCTGGTAAAGAAGGAACTACCATTTGGAAGAAATCAGTTGTTACAGTGTTTAATTTTTTATTTAATTACAGTGTCTAAATTTCTCGTTTTCATACAGAACACCTGAAGAAACGTCTGGAAGATTATATGGCCCAGTTCCCAAATGTGAGAATCCTCCGAACCAAGAAGAGAGAAGGGCTGATAAGGACTCGAATGCTGGGGGCCTCCATGGCGATAGGAGATGTCATCACCTTCTTGGATTCCCATTGTGAGGCCAACGTGAACTGGCTGCCACCTCTGTTAGGTAAGTGTGTTGGTCTGTACAGGCTGAAAACTGAAAGCTAAAGAGCTGGCAACAGGTGTTGGTGTTGAATTTTGTTTTATTTCCACCTGCTGCTTTCCCCTCATGCTGTAAGTGAACAAAAGGAAGATTAAATGTCTTAAAAGGGAAAACAAGCCTACCACAAGACTTAAGTGAATTGTTGGCAACTTGTAGCCTTTAATACAAGAGCTCTTTTTCTCTTCTGGAGTCCTGCACTGTACAATAACCCTGTCATACGCTTTGTTTAATTAAAGAGCAGAGATCATATTCTTCTGTTTCCTCATTAAATGAAATCTTAAATAATTTACAGCTCACTAGAAGAGTAAACTATAGAATGGTCATTCAATAACTTGCAGAGAGCAATGGCTTTATGATATAGCGAAGATCTTTACATACAGTTTTAAGTAGCTTTTAAGGGTTTTTCTCGGCTATATAACTATATTCAACTTCATAGTCTGCAAGCCTGCGGAAAATACTTCTTGTGAATGACAGCTGCTGGTATGTGTTTGTAGAACATGTGCAGTCCTTTCCAAGGCAGTGCTTCATCTTTAAGGAGACATCAGTTTTACAATGTCAGTTCTTGTCAAGGATGACTAATTGAAATGACAGTACCTTCTGTTTCTGGTACCTGTATGCCTCTGGCCAGTACCAAACTTCTTTACAACCTATTGCAAGTGACCTGTCAAAACTCTTTCTGAATTGTGACTTTGTCAAATAAACTGTGGGTAACAATACTCAACCAGAGATTTAAGAAAAACTAGTCAGATTTGTCAGCAGGATTGTTGGATGGTAATACTGTTGCTTTCAGTACAGTTTGTATCTAGCGATAGCGTAGAAAATTTGCAGCTTCATGAGCCGCAGGGAGGGAGGACAGAATTAGCTCAAATGCCATTTAAATGCGAACACATACAGTATGTTTTAATTTTAAAGCATAGAAAGGATTTCTGTTGGATGTGTATTGGAAGCTGAAACGTCATTTGTCACCTCTGCTCTGAAAGTTAACTTCCAACAAGAGACCATCTCGGTAATAAAGTATTTAAGAAGTTCCAGATGTTTGTGGAGGAATTAATCCGGTGTTGTATTATTTGGTTGGAAGAAAATGTTAAGGGGAGGGGATAACACTTGCATTTCTTGAGCCTGCTGAGACTAGTTATGCCATTAGTCTGAATCCCTTCCTGCCAGATCTGGCATAGCGGTTAAAGCGAGGTGGTACGATGGGCTGTTGCCCTGGCTTTGAGTCGGTGCAGAAAGGGTTGACAGCCTGGTTGCTTGTTAAAATGAGGGCTGTTCACCAAGTACAGGATTATTTGGTTCAAGCCTGGCGGTTTAGGGATCAATGGTAGCGTGGCTGTGTCTTTCTATTCTGCTTCTGGGTGATGGTCACTGTAGCACGAGTGAGTATCTCAATTATTGCAGAAATACCAGATAAATGGATATAAATTGGAGCATCTGCCCAAAAAAGAACAAATGGGAAGAAAGCTATGTCATTCTTGGACAGCTTCATATTTTGATGCTCTTTTCTGTAATTTCATGGTCGAAGGAACCAACTGGTGCAGGTTTTCTAACATGTTTCTCCAATCTTCAGATCGCATCGCTCGAAACCGCAAGACTATCGTTTGCCCTATGATTGATGTTATCGATCATGACCACTTTGGATATGAAACTCAGGCTGGAGACGCAATGCGAGGTGCATTTGACTGGGAGATGTATTACAAGAGGATCCCTATTCCTCCTGAGTTACAGAAACTTGACCCCAGTGATCCCTTTGAGTAAGTTACTGAAATGCAGTGTGCCAAGAGCTGGCTAACAAAGTAACACCCTGTTACAGGGTCGGTTTACACCTCAGTGTAGTAAAAGTCAGAAGCTGGTGTTAAGCTACTTGCTTTTTGGCAGCTATTTGCTTTGTTGGTTTAAAAGAAATGCATTGTGTAGTAGCTGTGAACACTTTCCTTTTCATTGCTATTTTTTGCCACCTTAATTTCCACAGTAGTTAACGTTTCGTTTAAAACTGTAATGTGTAACTTTTAATGTGGTCATTTATTACTGAGATCTTTCAAACTTAACTTAGTATCGCTAAAGCTCTGCCAAAACCAACAAACCAATGACGGCTTATATGTCACTCCCAGGTGGGGAAAGAAGAAAACCTAGCAGAATAATTACAGCAATTTTGTTGATTGCAGTGCATTGCAGAAGTAAATCTGTGATCAAGTTATGTTCTGCTGTTGCTGTGCTTGCCAACATTGAGGCAGTTCTGCTGTCCTTTATACTTCTGCAGTGTTCAAAAAAAAAACCCAATCCAAACCCTACAAAACACTTTTTGAGGTCAAGCTCAATTACTTGATCGTACGACTGAGATGGAGCACCACATGTGCAGCATATGGGTCCCTCTGGGAGAAGTTATGTCCTGTCACTCAATGGAGAGCTCTCTATGCCTGTTCGGAGGAGAGGCATTGGCAGGTTCTGAAGGGAGCCTAGTCTAGTCCTCCTCATTTGCAAGTGGGAAATTAGCAGATAATGCAAAAACAACTGTCTGGTGCTCCGGCAGGGCTGCAAAGGCACTGGGAACACTGAGTGGTGAAAAGAATATTTGTCAAATTTTGCTTTGTTTTTTAAATGTTTAGCTAGAGATCTGTATCTTTGAATGTGTTTGTAATATGGAGTCTGGTTTTTCCTTAAGGTCTCCTGTAATGGCTGGAGGACTGTTTGCAGTCGATAGAAAGTGGTTCTGGGAGCTGGGAGGGTATGATGCAGGTCTGGAGATATGGGGAGGAGAGCAGTATGAAATATCCTTTAAGGTGAGCTACGTTCTCTGGAAATTACTTTTGTTTTTAAAAGTAAGAATTGTTCCGAAGCGCAGAATGTGAATGATCTATCTTGTCCTTGCTTTTGCGTGTGACTAAAGGTGAAAGAGCTGGGAGTAGTAAGATAGTACACAGAAGAAACAGCGATGATGTGACCAGTCATTTGTGAGGGTCAGTTTTGGAGCATGATTAGCTGGGGTGTCCCCTGTTCTGTGGTCACAGCTCCAGATTCATGCACTCTTCGCAGCGAGGGTAAGTCAGCTTACGTGGAGCTCTCTCTGACTGTTAGGCTTCTTAGTAAACGCTCGGGTAAGATGATGAAAGACTCTCCTCCTTGAGGGAAGGAGGATTCAGGCAGCTCAGTGTTTGCCTATTTGAGTACCTGGGTCCTAAGCTTGAGCTCCCAGAGATGAGAGTAACTTACTGTCTATAGTCAATCCATCTGACTCCTGGCTGCAAGGAACAGAGACTATTAATTACCCTCAGAAAGGGTAATTAATAAGTAAGAAATCCTCAGCAATTGGAATAACAACACTGTTGCTGGCAGTGACTTCAGATCGTTATCTGCCTGGCTCGGGGACAATTCTGTTACTCACTGATCGACCAAGCCCTTCAGTTGAGGGCTTCAAAATAAGAGCCAGCCAGCTGACCAAAAATGCATAATAATAGTAACAGGTCACTGGGACCCCTGAAGACCACTGGTACCTGTGTTATCTTGGAATACGACACTCTGAAATCCGTTCTAGGAAACCCACTGGAATGTCCCAGACCACTGAAGGTGGGTGGCTAGTCGTCTCTTCAGTGGTGGGAATCCCTTCCATAGCCCGGAGCTAACTGAGGAAAGATTTCTACGTTAAAATCTGTCTGAGCCTCCATGTTGTGTCTCTTTCAGAGGTTGAATATATAATCTTAGAAGTGTCTGAGTGCCACTGAACTAAGCTAATTGACCTCAGCACGGGACTAGAAGATGGTAGCGATGCGAATGGAGTGCACACTTCAGCTTCAGCAGCTAAAATTCTTCATCTCCCCTGACAAACAAGCCGTGGCTGATCTCTTGCAAAACAGATTTCTAAATCTCAGTTCCTCTATGCAATTCAAAGGCATATCGAACTATATTCAACAAGCCATATTACCATACATACGCACTCCGTACTACTGCACGGCGAACAATGGAAGAAAAGACATTGTTTTCACAACAATGTATTTTCTTCTGTTGTTTGCTCACAAAAAAACCTCTAAGTAATAAAGTCACATTGGAGGTCCCTTGTCCCCTGTAATCGTAGCAGGAAGGCAGGGGTGGGGGGCACCCTCTTTGGAGACGTCATTACAGTTAGAGCCATTTATTCTTTGTGTTGCACGTAATGAAATTGTCTAACGCTGTCATTCTCTGCAGGAGGGGCAGTGGCAGTATTCAGCCTCTTTTCCTTGGCCCTTTTTGAAAATGCTGGTTTCCAAGAGTGATGACAGTGGCTGGGCAAGCCCTTTGTCTCTTGTGCCACAGCAGACAGTCACACTGCTTGATCTGCAGGAAATAAGACTACTTCATTCATCTGTTTGCTTATCCTCTCTGAAACACGCTGTGTTTTAGTTCAGTCCAGAGATGGTAATTTATGGAGGGATAAATTTGCTTTAATTAATCTCTGCAAAGACCCCCTTTTTTCTTTCATTGTGCAACTGAAAAATGAAGTTTTAACTGAAAGAGGCTCAGTGTATTTTCAGAAATTAAGATAAATTGATACATTCATCTATGGCTGATAGATTTAATAATTCTGCTGGAATTGCAAGAATAGAAGGTTTGTTCATAGAATTTATGAAGCTATGACATTTCCTGGCAAGCTTAGAGCTACGTTTTTACCTTTAGAAGCAGACTGGGATTTTGTAGTTAAAGGGGCACTGTCAAATAATTTAAAGCTCGGGGTACCTGCTTTCACATTATTTATTATCTAATGGGAATTCAGATTCTAAGCGTGCCAAATTTACAGCCTGGCTTTAACAAAGAATCCGTTCCTGTGCCTGGGAGTTGTGGGTGCAGGTACCCTTTTGTACTGCTGGTCTTTGATCTATCGCATCAGATCTGGCCTTTGTGAGCCTCCCCAGGAGTAGATATTTATTTTTTTTTACCCTTAAGCGTATTCTTTTTTGGCCGTGTATGGATTGTGCTTTACAGGGGGGTTTTGCCTTTATTTCAAAATCCAGGGCTCTGTTGCTGAGAGACTGGAAATAAACAAGTTTATTTAGGAGCCTCTTGCCTTTCCGTTTTGAGATCATACATATTTCTGTCATCAGCTGGCTCCACTTCCTTCTAAGAAGAAACTTTCAGGCTGAAGGCAAGCCAGCAGATACCGTCAGTGTTCAGCATCTCAGAAAACATTTAGCTGGAGAATGGATCAAACTCTATTAATAGAAGCCTTGCTCCTTGTGTGGAATGTGTACACCAAACATCACTAGAAAACAGCCTGCTGGAGGGACAAAATATGTAGGTGAACTTCAAATTAGAAACAAACTTTTAAACCCTGACTGCTGGCTTGCAGTTTTCTGGGTCTTCCCAGTCACTTAAAACAGAAATTTCTAGATTAAAAATGAAGGAACTGCTGTATTTGTTTCACATTCAAGCAGAAAACGCATGCTTCTTCCTTCTCTTGATCTGTGTATATCCAGAATAGCTCAGGGCCTATAACCCAGTACTTCTGCAGGTCAGGGGACTTCCTATTTCAGGTCATCCTCAGATGCAACAGGAAGATTGCAGTCCTGAATTCTAGTTGCAGGCATTAACACTTGCTCAAATGAGCCACGTTTTTTCATGACCCTCCTCGCAGAACGCTCCAGGCAGACTGCTCTGCAGACCTGTGTGGTGTTAAGAACCATTCTCCGTCTCGGTGGATTACCAGATGCTGACCTTTAAGTACATCCTTGTAGTTTGGAGAAAGGGTAAACAAGCATGCACATCTATTTCTGTGTAGCACTTCTTACCTTTCTGTTCTGCCGCCCCCTAACCCCACAGCCATAGTTTCTCTGTTCAGTGAACTTCGTTGAGGTTTGGGGTTTTTTTTTTGCTTTTTGAGGGTTGCTTCCATACCTCTCCTCTCTCACAGGTTTTCCTGGCCTTTTTTTCTTTCTGCAATGATGTGAACAAAATTGAATACTTTACCCAAAGTGACAGTGTCTCTTCTAAACACAACTTAATAGCTCCGGTTTTCTCAATGTTCCTGCGTACTTAACACATACCTGAATTCTGCTGCCTACGTACCCACTTTATTTTCTTTGAAATTAATGTATTTTAATTGGGAGTGGTATGCATGAAGCATTTAAACTGTTCCTTTCTGTAAATGCTACTTAGTACAGCACTTACCTATGCTCAGTTTTCTTTGTGATCGTGTTGCCTCTTTTTCCAGTATTTTTATGGCTTCTCTTCTGTTTGGCTTATATAATCTTCACTAAACTGCTTCACGCCTCTCTTCCATAAATATATAGTCTCTGATTTTTTGGGGTGTGGGGAAACAGAAGAAAAAGTGATGTGTCTGACTTGTATAGGCATAAATATAGATGTACTTTGTACCTCAGATCTTGAGTGGTGTGGTTCTCAATCCTGTAATTGTCCATTGTACTTCAAGAGCAAAGAATGAGAATCCAGAGTGTCCCTTGCTAGGTGATGATCATTGCAGTCTTAGAAACATTTGTCTTGTAATTCAGAGATTGTAAAGCCTTCATAACATTCAAAAGGCTTGGTGCAAACAAGCCTTACCAACAGTTGCCCTGAAAGAGGGATGGGCAGAAGGGATGGGCAGTACTTGTGGTCTTCACTCCTTGCTTCAACACTGGTAGCATCCACCGCGCTTACTCTGGTGACCGTAGATCGTTCCCTTTTTGCAGGCTGTTATCCCAAGGCATCAACATGGATTGCTTCTCCTGATTTCCATAGCATAAAACATGTTGCGTGTTTTCCAGCAAATCCAAGTGCTCCGTAGCTTCTGTTTGCATATCAAATACATGCATCTCTTTTGCCCTGTGTCAGCAGCACATTTCTGATCAACATGTTGCCACAGGCCTCCTGGCAGGTGCATAGTTAGGGTGCAGCTGCCAAGGGATCGCGTCTGACAACATTTCTAGTAGTATTGCTGAAGTTAGTGCTGATTGTGAGACTCCACTGCTTATTCCAGGCACATACTCTACCACCACTTTCCAGCAGCTCACGTTTGCCCACACTGAAACAGGCTGGGCATTCTGCTACCTTTTTTGTGCGTGTGGTTTTTGGTTTTGGGGGTTTTTTAACCCAGCACATACTGCTTAATTCTAAGGCTGTCAGCTACAGTATAGGATGGCTTCTTTCTCCTTTGCTGGTGATGCAGAGATCAGTTTCAGACCACTGGCTTGTATTTTTTTGCCTGTGTTCACCCTATGTGCTTGGTTCAGGTTCCAGAGCAGCCTCCCCCCAAGCAGCAGCAGAAGGTGGACCCCTCCACTCTCCGAAATGTGATTATTGGAAAGTGCTGTCATTACTTTAACATGCTCCAGACTGTAAAGAGAGACCATGGTGGTATATGTTGTGTGAGAGAAGGCATTGTGCAAACATAGATCCCTGCGCCTTTTGAGCTACCTTAATCTGTTATAGAGCAGTAAGTCCCAGCTGCGACAGCAGCTGATGCTTACAGTACAGAGGATTACAATTTTCCTGAATTATTGGTTGCCCTTGCTTTCATCCTATCACCTACCTTGTTATGCAGAGAACCCCCTTGACTTATCCACTGTGTTCTTTTCTTCCCACCTTTCAATGTGTGCCCAGACAATCAGCCAGCTTCTCTCCAGTGGTCCATCCCGTGGTCTGTATTTCAGTTGTGGCTGGCAGAAGCAGCTTTCTTCTCAAGGCTTGACTCTTTTCTTTTTGTGTGTTTTTTCCCTCTCTTGGGAAGCGCTGGCTCATCATGGTGCAGTCTTTGGAAACCATAAACCTTGTATACCCAGATAATTTTTGTTCACACACCAACTGCTGTATTGTATTCTGTGTTTGAGAGGAGAGGTTCAGCTGTTTTATGTGACATTGTTTTCTGAAATAGCAGAAAGGGAATTGGATAAGCATAACATTCCCATGTAGAGAATAGGTGGCATATTATCTTGTGCTTTCATAGCATACTAGCTGAGTCAAAAGCTCTTGAGGCACTTTATGAATATGGAGTTACAGCTCTCCAGGCTACTGAGAAGATGGAAGTAATACCACTGGTGTTTTTATTTTACTTCCCTTGTATATAGTTTTATTATTAGGGTGAGATTGTGGCCTTAGAAAAATCTATTGCAGTATGCCCACTGACCTCAGTGTAGCCAGATTTTCTCTTAATTCTAGCAGATCTGTCAGCTACTAGATTCCTAGCTCAAAATTCAGATTGGTTAAAATCATGCCTGAGGAGGAAGAGAAATTTCCTGTTCTCTTCGAATGAGATCCGATTACATCGTTGTATAAAGTACTGCCTGCCTGACCAGCTTTAATTCTTTTCCTTATGCTGTTCTAGTAAACGGCTGATTTAAATTAAGTGCATCAAGTTCAGGCTCTGGTGTTTACTGTCATGTCAGCCAGGGAGATGAGGCACCATCTCACCCTTCTGTAAAACAACAATGGGAAGAAACCGGCCTAAGGAGAACACCGTAAGTGACGGTCAGTGTGGCTGTGAAGGCGCGAGGTGCAGCCCCACAGGACAGCGCTGTTCGGCTGTTTGACAGCGCTGTGTTTTCAGCAGCCTAAGTTCTGGTGTGTCGTGCCTGTGAACTGTACCCGTGTTTAGAAACAACCAAGTATCGCTAACGGAGCGGAAGCGTTCTCTCGGCTTGCATGGAGCTATTTTGGGTTTGCTTCACTTGCAGTTATTCCTTGACAGACCCTTGGATGTGACTCCCCTGACCTTTAACTCTAGCTGTCGAATGCTTTTGTTAGCTGTGTTTTACCGATGCGTGTCACGTGCTTTCCCTCTTCTTCCAGTTTTATAGATAAGGACTGGTAATTGTCTTTATGGAGGTTGTAATGAGTTCTGTCACCACACAAAGCAGCTCACTAATAAAATAAATCAAAGCAGCAATGAATGAATGGAAAGCATGCTTTTAAAATTAGATTTGTACTGGAAGTGCCATGCTGTCACTTGCAGCATGAGACAATGTTAAAAAGGCACTGAGTTGGCAAAGTACCTTGAAAGGGTCACTGAGCAATGCTAACAGGAATTGGGGAGCTTTCCGTTGCCTCCATGCAGCACTGGTAATTAATTGCAGCATCATTTGGGAGTAAATATTTTAAAGCACAATTAGGAAAAAAACATGTAAAAGTGATCTTAGATTTTACTTGTTCAGTAACTCGGGTGGCTTTTCTTACATCATTACACGTGTTTATGCAGTGTTATCTTCTGTGCCTGGAGTCTTGTCCCGGCTTGGAGCTCTTGACCCAATGTATCAACATATTATCGGTTCTGTCTAGCCGCCCATACCCCCTGCCTCCGGTGTACCACTCAGTAGGTACGTGCTGCCTGTATTATTGCTTCACAAGATCCGCAGTGCAAGGACAGTGCTCCCCTCTCCAGCTGCACATTGACTGCAGGGGTCTGTCTCTCCCGTTACTTAGGGACCTTGTCTTTTCAGAGATGTGGATGCAGGGTGGCCTGACTGAACGCCTTTCCTCTGAGATCAGGGGCAGGTGAGGCACCCTGTGGGCAGGCAGCAACGATAACAAGCTGGTTATCACATTCAGGCTTGTGTTACGCTAAAATGCAGCTGCTTGTGAACCAATAGGGCTTCCTTCATGCAGGGTGCAGTGCTCCGGGTAAGAATATGGGTTGTTGAGGAGTATGTGTGTCTGTGCGACCGAGCTCCAGGCTTTCTCAGCTGTTCCTGCAGGTTTTTTTATAGTTCCCAGATCTGTTGCAGCTCTTACAGCCTTGCACAAACCATTTCAGTTATAGGAACACAAAACATCCCCAAATTCCTGTTTTCTCAGCCTACCTGTTAATTGCCTAGCAGAGAAATCACACTGTGGGCCTCTGCAGCAAAAAGCACAGCGGCTACAGAGTAAGAAGCATTTCTAATTCCACTAGAAACTTCACAGAAGCTGGGTGATAAGTTTTTTTTCATCTTCATCTCTTGAGAGGTACCAGCCTCTCAAGGCACAGCAGGGACAAAAGGAATGAAATTCTGTCGAAGGAGTGTTTGTCAACTTTCTTCTTGTCTTTCCCACCATAACGATACATAATTAAGTAGCTTGAACTTTAAAAGTTGCCTGTGAAAAATATTCCTCTAACTGAGAGCAACCAACCTCCATTAAGTTATACGCAGTCAGCAAATGACTGTAATTATTAGGGCCAGTAGACAGAGCTGAAACTCCAGAGGACTTTAGTGTCAGAGCTAATAATTATGCAGCAGCCTTGGCCAAATATTTCTCTTCCAAGCTAAGTATTTAATATTGTCACTGTAGAATATTAATGGAATTGCCTGCTATGTGCGAAGCTGTTGACTAAGCTCATTGTACAGTGAACTGCAGTCGCTCAAATTAGCCACAGTGAACGGAGGGATCAAGAACACTGCATCAGCCTGCAGCACCAGTGGACTTTCTTAAATAACTGCTGCCTTCGGGGCATTAACATAAGATCTGGAGACAAAATGAAGGGCAAGACAGTGTCGTGCTTTAAGAATTCAGGAAGTCATTTGTGTTGCATACTGAAGGATGCTTTTTCTTGAAGTATTGATTAGATAACTCTGGGAAGCACATATTAATATATTTCTTAAACCTAGTGAATTAGATTGACTGGTTCAGAAAACATCTCCTTTGGTTTCACTTGGACGAAATAATTGCATCTGTGCTATAAATAAGGAATAAAAGAAAGTTGTTGCAGAGTGTTGGCACAAAGTGAAATCTTCCCAGGTAGGGAAAGACACTTCTGGCCTAATCTAGACATTAACCGTGCACCAAGGTAGTTGTCTTCAAGTAGCAGTGTGTTCCAGCAACTTTCTGAGGGCTTCTTTAAAGCTATTTGTTTTCACCAGGCAGGGATTTCCACTTAATTCTAAAGCTGCAAAAGCAGTGAGTGCATGTCAGCAACGAAACCATATGAGAGCGGTGATAACCATGGGAAAAAGTAGCAGTTTCTTCTGGTTTCCGGCACTTGAACAAGCTAATAAATTCCATGGAGTGTTTTGCATAACACAACCTGTACTACAGAGGTGACCTCCCTTCTAAGCAACATTACACAACCTACACCCAGGTCTTACATGGCAGTCCAGTTTAACTGTTGTGATTACTATTGCTGTAATAACATATATCAATGTGAAGTGCGGTGTGTGCTGTTCTCTGGGTGCTTGGATGCTTTTTTTCAGTTCTTTTCTCTAAAGAATGCAAAATTGAACTGTTTAGCCATTAGGCTTGATAGCAGTTGTGCTAAATCACGGCTTGCTGCATGGCTGCAAGCAGGTAGTTCTAGGATTTGAGTCTAAGGCAGGGAGGGGAGGGTATTTGGGAGAGAGTGTACTTTGAAGTAAAAAATCTGGGTTAAGCTTTTTCATGACTTGAAAGTCTTTCTTTTTTTTTCTTCATTTTTTTCTTTGTATAACCATGAGTGAATCTGTATCTCTGCTGTTCTGTAGGTATGGATGTGTGGGGGTCGCATGGAGGACATCCCTTGCTCTAGAGTTGGTCATATCTACAGAAAATACGTTCCATACAAAGTTCCTACAGGAGTAAGCCTAGCAAGAGTAAGTGGCAATGGCATTTCCCATGACAGATTTCTGACTGCAATGTGACCATGCTGTTGTCTCCTCTCATGCCACAATGGGAGGCAAATGTAGGTTTTGTAGTCCATAAACTGTACTTAGGCAGTGATGAAATTGGGCAGTTTTGCAGCGGTGAAATGCGTAGCATGAAGGGCAGAGAGCTAGGGGAGCTGCAGCCTCGTCGCAGCCAGCTGCCATCTCCAGACAGCAGCCGTTGCTAGGTGTTGGGAAGGGACTTTGCGATCAGGCGCTGGCTACGGAATCACCAATAAAAACAAGATATGGCTTGATTTGTATAATACTTAAGTCGTTTTATGGCTTGTGCTCTCCAAGAGCAGCAGGCTTCAGCACGGTGATTGTGTTTTGGTGATTGAAAGACCTCTCAACTTCAAGCATCACGGACACTGAATGGGCAAGCTGTAATTTTCTACAATGGAATGTTCTATGCCATCTTATTTCTTAATCTAGTGTAGCCCAAAGAGGAAAGAGCTTTTGCCTACCGTGCACTGGGTTTCTCCAGTCGATTGCCAGATGAGAAGGGATTGTATTGCCCTCTGGTGGGAGAAAAACATCACAGGAGCCGGGAGGCTGCAAAACTAACAAACACAAAAGGATACCCTGCTGTTCTGCAGTCTTCTGGCTTGCACGCTGTTAAAATGTTTCCCAGTTTAATAGCATCACCCTAGTTATAGATTCGGGTTTATTACTGAGCCCAGCAATGACCTGTCAGACGGACGGAGTGCTCTCCTGTCTGTGCCATCTCTTCAGGAAGGAGCTGTATTTCTTTTGATTCAGTATTTGGTTCTTGCATACTCCCACAGTGCTGGAAGGAGATAGTGGACAGGTGAAGGAAAGGCTGTTAAGATCATACAGTCACTTTGAGTCACCTCAGTCACCCGCTCTTGCCTGTAGGCTGCATTTGGGGCAGGGTCAGCACACTGCTTATTGTTAACGCCCTAATTTTTTGGGTAGTAAATGACCACTGCTGGACTGACCACCATCATGCAAAGTGGGCAGTGCTGCTGGGTCACTGAAGTCACGACTGCACGTGGCACGCTGCTGTGTGACACCAGGAATCTATCTGATGTTCCCAGAGAACAGTCCAAGGTCCAACAGTCTCTTGAGTGTGCTGTGACAAGCAGTTGGGTGGCTATCTCAAGAGGGTGGTGTTCATCGCTATCTTGGAATTGCACAGTGGATTAAGCTTTAGTGATATGTGACATATACTGCTGCCAGGAAGTAAATGCTTCTATTCTGAAAGTTCATTACCTGAAAGTTCCATATTCCTGCAATACCTCAGAATTTCTCTTAAACAGCTTTTTACCCAAGAAAATGGAAAAATAGTAGTAAGAATGAATATTGTGAACTTTCCAGAAGGGAGTACTGCAAATCCCATTCCTAGATGGATATAAAAGATGCAATAAGAAGGATTTAAGAAAGCAGCTTTTTGTCAGGGACCTTTTAATGTCCAGTGGTATTTACCAGCATCATTTTCTGACTAGCTTCTTTACAGAAAAAAAAGGAAAAAAAATCCCCAACTTTTTTGATTAATGTTGTTTTTCTTAGCTACAAGGAACTAGATATAATGGCCAAGTGCCAGGATTCTGTTTTGACCTCAACTGAAAATATCTTTCTAAAAGTCCCTTGGAACTAGAGAATAATAAAAATAATCTTTGTCCTGAAGCTGGAGAGAAAGAGTGGATGTGAATGAAAATCCTTTCTGAGCAAAAACATGAGAGCTGTTCTGAATGCTAATGTCAGTAGTCCATGCAGAGTGTTCTCAGGTGTTTTTTCCTCTCATTTTCATACATGGCTGTTACCCACAAAGAACCTGAAGCGGGTGGCTGAGGTGTGGATGGACGAATATGCAGAGTACATATACCAGCGTAGACCAGAGTACCGGCATCTCTCTGCAGGAGACGTCGCAGCTCAGAAGGAGCTTCGCAACAACCTCAACTGTAAAAGCTTCAAGTGGTTCATGAACGAGGTCGCATGGGACTTGCCCAAGTTTTACCCACCCGTGGAGCCTCCAGCAGCTGCCTGGGGAGAGGCAAGTTTGTGCTTTGAAATCTGCAGTGGGCAAACAGGCTGCAGTTTGGTTTGTTAAAGTTGCCTTACCTGTGTGCTCCAGTACCAGCTCGCTGTGAGTAAGGTGGCAAGTGTTTAAAGATCCTGCTTGATATGTTTCAAAGACCAGAACTCCTCTACCATCGTGTTGGCCTGATCAAAGGCGGCAGTTATGCAACCGTTTCTGCTAGTGCCCAGCTACACAGAGAATAGAGACTTGGCTTGTTCTGCACATTGTGTATTTAGTAGAAGACAGAACATGCCAACAAGGAGGACTAGGGAGAGGTGGCAGCTAAGCAGTAGTAGAAATCTTGTATTTCCAAAAGCCTACATAACTGTGCTGAGCTACTCTGCTCCTTAGCTTTCCCATCTGAAAGCCAGGAAAGCCATCCCTGTTTTTGAAAGTTGGCTGTGTTCTGGGAGAAGAGTCACCTAGGAGTGAAGTCATGAATTGTTACACACCACAACATGGTGGGCTCTGCGGTCCTGTAGCTGATGGGTTTTGCTGTGCCCTGGAGGTGGGTCACATTTTGAATTCCAGTGCTTTCTCCTAGCTGTTACCTGCCAACTCAGATGTATAGTTACGTGAGGGTGTCTTCATACAAATACTGCCACTATTTGAGGAAATTTAAGCTTTCTTTTCTGTCACTTGATAAGAGTAGGAGAGTCAGTGACTGATTTACTGTTTCAGATACGCAATGTAGGAACTGGCCTGTGTGTAGATACTAAGCATGGAGCCCTGGGATCCCCACTGAGGCTGGAAAACTGTGTGAAGGACAGAGGAGAGGCAGCATGGAACAACGTGCAGGTAACAGTCCTTCTGATAAATTATCAGCCCCTAAATACATTTGGGGAGGGAGAAGTTATAAGAATAAATGTTTGAGAGGGAAAACCGTCGCAGAACTCTTAGAGGGTGCTGTGCACCCCAAGGCTCATGTGCTAATTATACTTGACAGGCTTGTAGCAGGACGTGGCTTGTGCTTGTGGAAGGGTCTGGAGCCTGGCAGACTTTGTGCAGGGCTTTTACCTCTGCTTTGAAGTTCTCAGAACAAGCAAAAGAAAGCACAAGAAAACAATATGCCAAAATAATAAACCAGTAACAAGGCAGCTGTAATATGTAACAAAGTGAATATTAACTTCAAAGGTTGTGCTGAAAGAAGTGATAGAGGAGCATCATGCATATTAATGAACCTGCAGGAGCGTTCAATAACTGCTTACTATCATCCTTCTGACAGGAGGCAAATGCATTATAAACACCCAACCATTGTTGGAGAGAGATGAAACTGGCCAGGCTATAGATTCACCCTCTCAACATATAAGGTGCCAGAAACGACAGCTTTATTGTAACAGAAAGGAGGGAAATATTAGTTTGTCTAAACTGTAGCAGCTGAGCTGAGAAAAGATCAAGAAAACAATGCCTCTATTACAGAGCCATGCATAACTCTTCAGGGGAACAGCTTCAGTAGTAGAAGACAGAAGGTTGTTGCCTATCAATTTTGATGCATGAAAACTAGAAACCAAACAAATTTTCTCAGGCACGGTCCAAACCTAAGCCTCTGTCGTGTCAGGAGGGTCTTGAACAATTAGCGTTGGCTTATGTTTAGGAGGAGAATGTATTTTGAACTTCTGTGTAGCATTGAGCCTAAATGCGGTCATTTCCCTCACAAGGGAGGTTTAAAAGAGAGAAAGGAACAAAGCAGTTTCTGGGTGCAAGTTTTTGGCCACATTGCCTCAGGTAGTAGCACCCTGCTCATTACTGGTCTTTCTTACTGCTATGTGAAGTGTCTCTGAAGAGAGGATCATACCTCCACCTGTCTCCAAAAGGAGCCCAGAGAACAGCCTTATCCTCAGGGACTGAGAGGGAGGTGTGCTGGCTAGTAGCCTTGCAGGACCACATTGGCTAGTGCTGGTCACAGAGGACACTTGCATCCTTGCCAGAGATGCTGTTCTTGTCAAAGCAGAAAGCAAAAGCTTGACACCGGTGTCTGCCTTTAAACAAGTTTATCTTTTGTGGGGTTTAGTCCTGCAATGCTTAAAACATGTCATAAGGCAAGCTGCGATCATCAGACCGAAGATGCAGCTGAACCACTCTACTGCCTCAAGCCAAAGGGCAGGGCAAGGGGCAGAGCTCGTATGTGGTGGTACCTCCACCAGCCCGTTGCCCGTGGTTCAGCCCTGCGGCTCAGGGGTCTCCAAGCCCCATGTGCTGGCATCCAGCAGTGCTCATCACGACCGCAGCACTGCCAGGCATAGGCTGCGCCTGGTTGCTAGAGCTCAAACCCTTCTCTTCTCTTTTCATTTCACCCGAAAGTGCTGAGACGTCGTTGCAGGGTCAGTAGAAGAGAGCACCAGGAAGCATTGCCCTCGTGTTTGCCCTTCCGACACTCCTGTGGAGTGGGGTGGGGAGCTGAGGGCTCCCAGTCTCTTGTCCCAGAAGGTGTGGGGCAGGCTCTTCTCAAGGTGACTGCAGGCTGCCTGTGCGGACTCAGGTGTTTACTGCCCGTGGTAACTCGGAGCTCCTGTAGCTCCCTGCCTTTTTTGCTGGCTGAGAAGTGCTGTAATTGGTCAGCTGCTCACTTAATCCGTGATGTATGTCTGCATTGCAGAGACGTTCAAGGCTGCGATTAGTACCCAAGCTAACTGGCATGGCTGTTGGCAGCAGCACGGTCTCGTTTTGCATGCTGTGTGGCAGTCTGCGGGGTAGCTGTTACAGGCTCCCCTAGTCAGCAGTCCCTGTCACCAGAGGTGGAAGCAGTTTGTCTCTAGAAGATGTTGTCCTTTCCCTGAAGCCACCCCACCCTGTGGGCAAAGAAGGGGATATCGTTCTGCCAGTGAAAGCACGGCGCCCAGTACCAGCCATCCTGAGGGTCCTGTCTGTTTGTCCTGGCAGGTATTCACGTTCAGCTGGAGAGAAGACATCCGTCCAGGGGATCCTCAGCATACCAAGAAATTTTGTTTTGATGCCATTTCCCACAGCAGCCCTGTGACCCTCTATGACTGTCATGGAATGAAGGGGAACCAGCTCTGGAGATACCGAAAAGTGAGTGTGTGTGCATGTGTGTAAGCACATCTGAACGTGCGCATATTCTTATTTAAGGTGTCAAATTGCCTATAGGCGCTTCAGTCTCCTCAAAATGTCACCACTCATGTATTCTATTCTCTTCATGTAGCTGTAGTAAGAGAATCTGCAGACAATCTGTTGTCACTGTGCTATCAATTACCCTTGATTAGAAAGAGGTGATTCCCCTGTTCCACTGGTTAGAAATGGTGAGGACTGCTTCGCCAGCGCTTGCTAAGCAGGACCCTGTCCTTGCTGTGGACACTGTCCTGCCCACAGCCGGCCCCGAGGTGATGCAACACTCCCTGCAAACAGGTTTTGCAAGGGGTGTGCTGTGTTTATTGGTTTGTTCTGAATACTAGAAGATAGAGATCATGGCAAAAGTAGGTAAGGATTTATCCATCCTCCTACTAAGCAATGCTTTTGTGGGCAACAGGTAAGTAAGTTCTTGGCTAAATGCTCTATCGTAGTCCTTGCAGCCTGCACGGCAGTGCCACAGTGCCTGCAGCAGGGTGTGAGCCTGTAGGCTGGAGAACACGGCTTCAGACAGAGCTTTAGACCTTCCTGGTGCAGCTGTGAGGAGTGGGCCGGATACCGTTGCAAGGGGTGGGAATGTACCCTGACGCTTGCCACCCCTTAATTGCGGAACAACTTCTTCGGATACATCCAAATGACAAAATAGCTTGCCTTGGGTTTTAAGATGTCTTTCTGTTGGTTTTAAAACAGCTTTGCTTCCCTGCTTAGCAGTCTCATATCAAATTTCTCTTCTCCAGGACAAGACCCTTTACCACCCAGTAAGCAGCAGCTGTATGGACTGCAGTGAGAGTGACCGTAAGATCTTTATGAATAGCTGCAATCCTTCATCTCCAACACAGCAGTGGATATTTGAACATACAAACTCAACCGTCTTGGAAAAATTTAACAGAAATCTTGATCTTTAAAAGACTGAGAAAAAAAAATATATTTTACAATTATAGTTTTTACTGGGGAGGGTTACAAAAAATTTTTTTAAGAATACTTTTTTTTAAATAGTTAATGAAGGTAAAAGGGAGAATCTCAGGAGAAGGGTAACTAGCAGGCCAGTCTTTATTGCAAAGATGCTGCATCCTTCTCTTCTGGGGATGGTGGAATTTTAAAGGCTTTGCCAGAGCCACTTCTGTGCTGAGACTGAACAGCAACTCTGTTTTTAGAGGAGTCTGAATGTGATTCAAACTGCTTTTGGGTTTTTTTGCTTTGTTGTTTTGTTTTCTTTCCCATCTGGGTCTGGTGTTAAATGATTTTGTTATCTGAGACCCTCCAGGACTTTTTGTAGCTGCTATACCACCTGCTGAAGCATTCCCATATAGATGCTTTATCTTCCGGAGTTCATATAAGTAAAATCTTGAACAGAAGATTTAAGCCTCAATAAAAAAAAAGGCCATCAAAATGTAAAACGGAATTAATATTTTTTTCCCCTAAACCAAAATATATTTCAAACAGGTTGAGTATTATTACTTTCCAAACCATAGCTCTGATAAAGGAATGAGCTCTAGTGGAAGTGCAGCCAAGTGTTGGGAATATCACTGTAGTTATTAATGATGAGGAATCTGGGTTTCTGGTCCATTCACTTTGCAGTCAGTTTGTCATTCGCTGTTGAATCTTCAAGGTGAAAGATTAGCAGAGGGGTTTTAAGTAAGCATAGTTCTTACAGGTGAAGATTTTTGCTAAGAGCCTTTGGATATCATGTTCCAAATTTGCCTCTTATTCAGTTTTAGCACAGACAGTTTCTCAGAGTTAAATCTACATGAAGGCAACTTCCATTTTTTTCTTTAGAGGTTTGAAGGCTAACTTAATTCACAGCCAGTGTGAGCAGATTAATTCAGGAAAAATAAGTCAGGGCTGAGATTATCCATTGGTCTTTATCCATTTGTTCATCAGTCTGTAGTTCATTGCAGTCATGCGTCCTGTGGTCAGCAGTGTTCCAGACCTGTGGGAGCGTGCTATTAATCTCTCCTCTTCTCCCAACATCCACAGTGCTGTACAGCTTACTGTGACTGGAAATCTGTTTGCTGAAGTGGAGATGTGGGACTGATGGGCCCATTCCGCTGGTACCTTGTCCCTTGTGTAATCAATTAGCAGTGCAAGGTATTACCCTTCTGATTTGGCTGCAGGATCTGCCAAACACTGAACCAGAATTGTCTCATCCCAGGAGCTGGAAAAAGGCACTGACACTAAAGGATGGCTGGAGGACTGTTGGTTTCAAGTGTTACCTGAAGCAAGTGTTTTTAAACCAGGGTGGGGGTTTTTTTAGTGAAGTTGTTGCAAAAACTTGATTTACTAGTTCAGCTTAGTCTTATACTGAAGTCGGCAGCGGCATTTTCTAGTAAAAGCTGGGGGTGATGTTAACCTTTTGCAAAGGTGCTGTATGAATAAGTAAAATTAGCCCTTTTCTGGTAATTGCCCAGCACCACAGTTGGTCCAACTGCCCGTGCAGGAGTGTTGTGAGAAGGTAGTGTGCAGGCAGCTCTGGGAGTGAAAGGCTGAAGCACTCGGGGTAGGAGCAGGGCACCCTTCTGGGACTCTCGATAAATGCAGTTAACAGACTCCCCCTCCTCGGAGGAGCAGGGACGCTCTGCTCTGGGTTGTCTCTCATGTGAAGGCAAGGAGATTTTTTGCCTAGTGTCAGCAAACAAGCAGGCTGGCTCCCTCTGAAGAGCTTCACAAGGAAGAAGTTGCTTTTGCAAACTGTAGGATCATTGGCCATGTTTCAGGTGTCTTTGAGGCTGTGTAGTGCTGTGTCTGTCAACTGGGAGCAAACTAGGACACAAATATCTGCCTCTCGAGCTCTCAAGTCTGATGTATTGACTGTGAGGCTCAAAATCATTTCCACCTCTCATCCTCGCAGCTGAGGCCGTGTCTGACCTCTTCTGCCAACTTAGGCGGTACGTGCAGCCACAAAGCAAGGGAGACACAGGCACCGTGTTACAGCTGGGGCAAGGCTTGCCAAATGTGTTGGTGTCTGATGTTTGGGGAGTGAAGAAAGAAAAAAAAAAAAAAAGCTTTAGGCTTTCCTTGTGACAGTTTTGCAGCACTACTTCTATGGAAGTGAGACCAGCATCAACCAGAGTTGGCATCATATGTTCTCAGTAACCACAGTATGTCTGTCATTAGGATTCCTTCTCGTTTCTGGGAGACAGAGCCACCTTCCAGTGCTTTGTGTCTGACTGTTGCTTTCCTTAAGTTATTCATGCTCTCATTGGTCTAGTGGTGCTGACTGTGGATCATTAGATGGCCTGACTAGATGTCTTTATGAATGTTTTAATACCTGTGGAACAAGAAGCTGTTTGTCCATGAACAGTGCTAGTTTTTTATAATTGGGTCACAATCAGCAAATTATATAAATGGACTGTAGGTCATTCTGCTTGCAGCTTGCAACTTTGTGTGTCTTTCTTTTCCAATGAGAGGATTAGTTTCTGTTTCTAAAATGCATGGCTTGCTTTGTACTTGGGCTCACCTTGTGACAAGAGTCCTAGCTGCTTGGCTTGCTGGATGCTTGCTTCAGAGAGAACTGCCGTAATGAACAGGTCTTTTACCACTTAGTGATCTTAATTTGGAGAGAAAGGACAGCTCTTAGCAGCTTGCACCAAAAGATTAGGTAATTTTTGAGGCAATTCCTGTTTGACAGCCAACCACCAGTACACGGAAACTGGAGTTTTAGTGTGAGTAGCCATACTGGCTCCTTCTCGGTATGGATGATCTGCTCTGTTTTCTGAAGGTTTGGGATCTGAGTGTGATAAGTGCCTCACAAATTCTGTACACTTCTGACTTGCTTGCTGGGCTTTGAGCTATTAATTTATTTACATCAATTATATTTTTCAATACCCTAGAGGCTTTGCTCACTAATGAGAAGAGTGAATATAGCCAACCATCCACTGATGGAAAAATAGAAGCTGTATTTCATCATCTACATCTTTAATTGAGCTTTTACTGGGCAATCTGGTTAATTATTCCAATTATTTTTGGTTATTTGTAAGCAAAATTGCTAAAGCATGAATACATAAGCAAATCTTCACATCCACATGCAAGTCAAGACTGGAGATTAAATACCAGTGATCATCTAATGCAAAATAAATGTTTTCATATTTTTTTCCCCAAATGTATTTAAACGTTCCTCTCTCTGTGGCTGTATGAATTCTGTTCCTTTTAAGTATCAGAATCCCAGACAACCGAGGGGATCCCTGGATGTGTGTTCTGTCGCATAATACTGCTTTGGTTTGTTCTTGAAGCTGTTCTTGATTTACACTGGTGCTAATCTCTTAGGCCTGCAGGCAGAGTAATAGGTTTGGGGCTCTCACATGTGCAAGGTGTCTTTTTTCATGCCTGGGAAATTAACTTTCTTTTCCACATCACAATAGAAGAATGTGTGAGCCTTACTGAAGGGGGAATACAGCATCATTAAAATAAAGATGTGCCTTTTTAAATGTAAATGTGCAGCAAATGCTTAAACTTGAACCATTTCCTAGTGCCTTGCTGGACAACAGAGAAGAGGGGAAGGGGTTGGGAGATGAGGATGTAAGAGAAAGCTTGATTCTGATTTGTGCAGTGTTTGTGTTTGTGTGTGTTTTTTAAAATGTCTGACTTTAAGTGCAGAATTTGTTTGAACAACAGTAATTCGGAAGCTCCTAGGTTTCCTCTGTTAAATTGATATTAATGCCTCTGGGTGGGTTTGTCACTCCTCACAGGAGGACTTGGAAAGGACGGCAGCTGCCTCTTGGTATGCTGTAACGACTAAAGCTAGACCAGAGGATGCCTTGGTTGGCTGTTGGATGTTTCGCCTCATGGTGAAGGCTCATGCATTTCACCAGCATGCAAGATCCTGCATTTTCTTTTCTAAGTATCCAAATCAGAAATCACAAGTAGTCCCAAAGGCATATAAAATCTGCAGCAGAAATGTCTTTCAGAAAGTCAGTGCCCTCCATCCCTGGGAAACTTTTAAAGGGTGTGTTCAAATCTCTAATACAGAAGTAGCAAGAAAGCAATGGCTCAGCTAAACTTTCTTCGTGGTTTGTTTTACAGTAGTCTATGCACAGGGCTTTGCTTTCCTTTACCTGGAGAGTTCCAGTCAGCAAACTTTCCTCCTCCCTGCTGCACTGAGATATCAACGTTCTGCAAGTCAAACAGGCACCACCGGCAACCAGCATTGCAAGAACACAGTGCTCTCGTAGCTACTGTAAGATCATTATAGTCACTGTGCTGGCTTACATCACCGAGGGGAGAGGAGAGAGGTCTCCTGAAAGTCATATCAGGTAATTGCATAACTGCTCGGTAAAAAGGGAGAAGCTTTTATTTTAAATTGTCTTTCAAGATACGGACGGACACTTGAATGGGTTTGAGGCGGCTGGAGAGAGCAGCCAGCCTCTAGCAGTCAGCCTGTCACGCTTTCAGTCAAAAGAGCCCTGGTAAAGTTATGTCTGAAACAGTCCGGCTCTGCTAGCACAAGGGACTCCGGGTGTACCTTGCATCCCACGTCCACTCCCAGCTGCTGTGGTTCTTGTTCCTACTCGCCTGCCTTATTTCTAACCACTTGCATCAAAGGAGCCCGGTGGTGCCTAAGTCAGCCCTTATCTGACAAGCAGCAATCTAGGTTTCCATTTTAGCATTCATTTAGCATGAAAAACATCACAAATATTTAGCCAACTGTTGCCAAAATGGTGAGTAGCTTTACGTCAATGTCAGAGTTTGGGGCGGTAGAGTTAAAAGCTCTTTCACAGGATACATAGCAAAAGGGGAGCTGAACTGGGAGTCAGGACCCCTCCCAGTCTACCGGTGGCCTATTACTTGCTCTTAAGCAAGGAACATCTGTGTCCTGCAATTTTCCAACCTGATGATTCCAAGATGTAGCTTTAAGTGCTTTATTTGCTGACCTAGTGAGTGTTGAGCCCGTATTTTAAAACAAGTTGCAAGTCCTCACCTGGTTCAAGTGGAGAGGAGAGAATGGGAAAGCTGAGATCTGAAATTTCCATCAGCATTCAACACAGAGTTGTCAGTTAATTTCATAATCCTATTAACCAGTCAGATTGATTTATTCACATTATAAATTTAGAACGTAACTGAAATAAACTCACCTCCTTCTCTGGTTGCTCCTTTGTAGTGTCACACTTTAACTTGGAGATCTGTGTATGAAACTAGGCAGTGATAGGTTATGGAAATACTAATAAAAAGCCTATGTCTGGGTTTTTCGACACTGCCTCTGCTAGATAAGTATGTTCATTTATTCACTGCATTTGAGCTTTCTTGATGCTTCTGTATGACCCAGAAGGCTTCAATGATTTCAGCAGATGTGAGGGATTTGGGAGTTTTACATAAAGCCATGGGATCTATGTGGTCTTAATCTGCTAGTGTACCTCTAGGGAAAAAAGTCCTAATCCCGGTTAGTGAGCAAGAAAATATGAACTTCGACCACAAAACAAGATAAAAACTGATAAAGCTAACAGACTAAAAAGTTAGCCCTTATGATAACAGTAACAAATAGCTTCAGCCTCTAGGGTGGAGAAGGGAATTGGTTTCAAAATGCATTCTCCAGGATCTCGGTGATAAGGTCCAAGTTTGTCTATTCCTTGTACTGCATGCATTTTATCTGTAAAACTGGATGGTGCCTCTTGAATCGGTGTATATTTATTTTGTGCATATTAGGACCAACAGCCTAATATCTGGGGGTGGTAAAGGACTTGTAGCACTTTAATGTAGTAGCTTTCATAAATTGGGAATCATTGATAGAATGCCTAGTGTTTTTAAAGTTGAATGGACTTCCTTTTATAATATATTTAAAATAAATTTTTAATGTGTTTTATGAAAACTGTGTATGCAGAAATGACTGTCCCTGCCTGTTTTGCTCCAGTGATTATTTCCCTTCTCTCTACTTCTTATGAGAATAAGCTTAGTTACGGGGGTCTGGTGTTTCCCCAGGGTGGGCCTCCTGCCACGTCACGCACTGCTCTCCTCCAGCCCCCTTGGGAAACATCCTTCTCAGCTGCCCTTTGTGTTGGGTGTAAGTCGCAGGGTTTACTGTGTTCATGCACGAGCAGCCAAGAAGCTCGCACCTGAGCGCCGTGTTGGGCGTACGTGGCAGGTTCAGGCAGCTGGGGGCTGCAGATGCCTGTTGGCATCTCTGTGTCTGCCCTTCGCAGCTGCTTCCAGCCAGCTCTGAAACAGATGGAAACAACCCACCGTGCCCCAAAACCCCAGCCTGTCAGAGGACCCTGCAGCACCTCAGCTCAGACAAATTTAACAAAGAGTGGCAGCTGCAAGGGGAGGAGACGCATGAGGAGAAAGATAAGGAGATGTGGAAGGAGATATGTTCCTGCAAGGTGGTGTTCCATGCCCAAGGATGCAGTCCTGGAGGGACTGTGGCTGCGGTGGATGACTTGTGCCAAGGTAGGACACCCCTGAGGGGCAGTGGCCATGGACAGTCCTTGTTGGCAGGGCACACTGAGAAGCACAGAGGAGCGGAGAGAGCCCAGCACAGAGAAGTGAAGACAAACAGTTTCACACTTGACCCTGACCTCCTGCAGCACCCACCACCTCACTGAAAGAATGGGGAGAAGCTGCATAAGAACTGCAGCAAGGGGGAGGTGAGGCTGTGAAGGACAGGTATGGGGATGAAATTTAGCCAAAGGAAGGAGGAGGAGGAGGAAAGGTGTTTACTTCAGTGTGGTTTTTTTTCTTTTTTCTCAATAACCAAATCAGTCGTTGAAAGTTTGTGTTAATTGGCGACTATGTAAGTAAAACTTCTCTGGGTTGATACTGTTGCAGATGACACAGTGCTGGAGCATCACCTACTGCAGTGACTGCCTCGTGGCCAAGCTACAGCTGGCTTCCGTAGGGAGGAGCTCTGGAGTGTAGTTGGCTGCTGCTCTGTGTGGGTGAGTACTTCAGAACAGGAGCTGGGGGGGACTCTGAGGCACTCCTGTCCCCCTGACCACACACTGCAATGCAGTCATGCCTGGATGGTGACCCTCCGCAGTCCTCCTCGGAGCATGGGCCTCGCTGTCCTTTCAAGAAGAGCACCTTGCAGGTGAGGTCCTCCGAGAGCTGACACCCACACAGCAGCCACCACGTCCGGGATGCTTCCCTCCCTGAGCCTGCCATCAGCCACGTGGTCAAAGCAACACAAAAAGCTTTTCTCAAAGGCAGTTTGTGTGTTTACTGCTGAGATACATGGCCATGAGAATAGAACGTTAAAGTCACCTGAGCCTGTACGTGCACCTTGTCTGAACTGCTTTGTCCTGCAGTTTGGGGGAGTTCAGCGTCCCACAGGTGTTGCCCAGCTTAGGGCAGGATAAAGCTGTCGCTCTCTCTGCGTTTCTGCCTTGAGAGCAACTGCTGGTAGATCCGTCCTGTGCCTTGGTTTGCAGGGGAGGGTTTTTAACAGCTCGCTGCCCTGTTTGTCTTCTAATCCTCGTGTGGGGAGCGCAGTCTCTCGGCCCAAGCCAAGGTAAGTTTATAGGCATTGCTCATGGCCCTCTCCCATGTTCCCGTTAGGACCCTCTGCACTTTCTACTGTCACCACTTCATTTCTTTTGTGGCCTTCCCAACGTTCCTTTTTACTTGACTCCTTGGGGTGAAAAACTGTAATAAATGGAGGGGAGACAAACAGTAGCATGTGGGAAAATGTGCATGTGTGAAGGAAAGGAAAGCCTTGCTGCCGGGGGACCAGCAGATAACTGCAAGGTGTGCTCCCAAGGGAAGATTGTGCCGTGATTCTTGGCTACGGGAACATTTCCCGGGGGGAGTATGTGCCAAAAGCTGTGACAGAGTAAGCTTTTTAGCAGGTTCAAAATGTGCCACCATAGAAAAATGCTGAAGAGAGTGGGAGTCTGGGGGAAGGTGCGAGGGCAGTGTTTACATTGGTCCCCAAGGTACGGAAGGTGGAAATAGTCCGATTTTTGATGGAGGTATAAAAAAATAAAAAAGCTTCCTCTCTGGACATCTTTGGCAGCACAGGCCTTTTGGAGAGTAGTGCTTCTGTCCGAAGAACCCCAAGCAGCTCCATTAAAACAGTAAGTTCCGGATGACAGCTACATCACAGACTTATCTTTAGAGGGTAGTGCTGCTCCAGCTAAGATTTAAAGGCCTGTGCAGGTTCCCCTTATTTGATTAGAGGGCTGACTTGGATGGGCAGGCTATTACAGCTTCAAAGGCACTAAAGCTGCCTCGGCGCTGATGGGTTTATGAAACATTGTTTCTCACTTCGTTGCAGCTCCTGCAAAGAATTATTAGATCAGATTAGTGATAGATACCTAATAAAGAATGTCTCTATGAGGCAGTTTATTTCACAGCAAGCTAGTTCCGGACTAGCAGACTGTGAAATCTTGAGGTTCCCACGAGGATAAATATTCTGAAATAAACTGCAATTACATGAACACCTCCATGCACCTTTTTTTTTTTTTTAAGACTGACAAAAGGTGTCATTGCGTTAGCCTGAGCTGGAGGTATTTAGCATTGAATTAGCAAACAGTGACAAAAGCAGGGGTGTTTTCCTTTTAGTAGGCATTGCAAAACGACTTAAAATCTTTCCATTTGCATGGGATGAGAGCTTGCAGCCGAAGATGAAATACAATCTGATGGTCTTACAAACCTGTTCTAGTACTGATGGTGCCTGTTTCTCCAGTTGCTCCCAGTTTCCCATTGAATAGTCCAGGGAGCACCTGCAGAATCTCCTCCTCACAGGGTCAGGAGTAAGTCCTGCCTGTTATGATCATGTTCCCTTTTATCTGCTTGCTTGCTGCTATCATCATCTGTCCCTACAGTCTGTTTTCAACTTCCCGAATGTCAAGACAGTCCTTCTGCGAGATTTCCTCAGCCTGCCGTTGGATTTTTACTCATAATGTTAAGATAAACCTAGAAAGCTTGCTATCAGGAGCTCTGAGATCACTGTCAGCCTTTTGGCGTTTTCTGTTTCCCAAAAAAAAAGGGAGTATCTGTATGGCTTTTGCCAGGAGGGTATTACTTCAGGCAGGCAGATTCCAGGCAGTTTGGCTGGGGGCTTTTATAAGCGGTAGCATCTTGCTTTTTTTAAGTCTCTTTGCTCTTCTCTAACTGCTTGTTGGTCTGTGGGTAAAGTCATTTGTTTCCACCACTTTCCCATTGGAGTGGCCGGCTCTGGGGAGTGGTGTCCTGTGTGGCCAGTACAGAGCACCCTGTGGTTCCCTGCTAGTCAAACGGACAAACAGAAATTAGTAATTGCCTGAGGGCACCAGTAATAAAGACTGAGAGAAGCAGCCAAACTGTTGAGAGGAGAGTATTAAGTCCCTGCCCTCCAGATTTGTTCGGAGACATTTTTGGTATTGCAAGGACTGCCTGGAAAATAACAGATTTTAGTGCTTCTTGGTCGTCTTGTGGGGAGCAGGCAGAACAGGCTGCGAGATGTCTGCGTCAGTGTTGCTGGAGCAGGCTGATCTGTAACCAAAGGCTTGGAGGAGTCTCTTGCAAAAGTATTTTGTGTGTGTTTCACTGCAGTCCATCCCGTGCTAGCGCACTTTGTTCCACATGTGGGATTTCAGACTTTGAAGTAATTTTAGTCCATAGAACCTTTTCCCTGCTTGTGCAGAAAGTCTTTTCTTCAGGAAGGTGAAATCCTTTCCCAGTTACAGCTGCTCACGCACCCTTGACAAGGGCATGTGCTGTCTGGTATTACAGAGGTCACGGCGTTCCCAGTTCTTTTCCTCATGCATCGGGTAGGAGTTTCTCTTTTCCCCCTCATTCTCCCCACTGCCACCCCCCCTTTTTTACCTGACTTTGGGGCATTTTGGGGATTGCTTTTTTACTTTCCCTTTAGATGATAGAAATGCTAAGTTTCAAACCAAATTGCTTTGGGAAAGGCTTTTGCAGGTCCCTTCTTTTCATTATCCCAGTCATGTAATTAGGGGGAAACCCGCAGCTTTTAATGACATTCCAGCCAGGGGCTCCCGCCTGCTCCATGAGGAGCCTGGGGGCTGCAGCCGGGCCCGGGCACCAGCCGGGGCTGCCGGCAGGGCTCGGTGCCAGGGCCGGGCTGGGCGCCGCGGGCTGAGCCGGCACCGGAGCGGGGGGCAGGAGGAACCCGGGCGGGGGCCCGCGGGCCCGGGGCTGCGGCGGGCGAGCGCTGCGGCAGCCCGAAGGCCGCTGGGGCCGGGGGACGCGTCCCGGGGCACGGGGCCGGGCACCCGCTCCGGCAGCGCCCGGGCCGAGGAGGGGCACCCGGCATCCTCAGCCGCTTCACGGGGCCGGGGGGCTGCGGGCCGGGGGCTCGGGGCTGGCGGACGGCGGATGGCCGCCCCTGTCAGCACCGGGGGGGGGGGGCGCTGCGGTGCCCTGGCAACGGCGCGCGGCTCCCCCCCCGCCCCCGCCCGCGCTCGCGCGCCTCTCTGCCGGCGACCTTCCGGCTGCCGTGCGACCGCGGAGGCCGGCCGGGGCCGGTCGGCGGCGGTAGATGGGCAGTGACTCCTCCCAATAGGCTCGCGGAGCGGCGTCGGCGCGCCCCGCCCCTTCAGCCGCGCCGCCCAACCAGCGCCCCGCCTGCAGGCCAGGGGCGGGACTTCCGCTGCCGGGGAGGCGGTTTTGTGTGTGTGTGAGTGGTGCGTGTGGGGTCCCGGCTCCCCCGCGGGCGGCGGCGCTTGGGGGGCCCGGCCCGGCCTCCGCGGCCACCGCTGAGGGGCGGCGGCGGGCGGCCCTCCCGCCGGCGCGGCCCCTTCCGCCGGCGCTGAGGGGGGTCCCCCCTTGAGGGGGCCCCTGCGAGACTGGGGGGGCCCCCGCGGGGGGCGCCGGGCGGCGGGGTCCCCCCGAGGGCGCGGGGGCGGCCGGGCGGCGGCGGCCACGGCGGCTCTTTCCCCGGTTCTCGGCTCCCCGGGCGGGGTGAGGGGCGGGCAGGTGGGCGATGAATGGTTTCAGCACCGAGGAGGACAGCCGGGATGGGCCTCCCGCCGCCCCCTTCTACGGCCAGAGCTGCTGCCTCATCGACGACGGGGACCGCTGCGTGCGCCCCGCCGGCAACGCGTCCTTCAGCAAGCGCATCCAGAAGAGCATCTCGCAGAAGAAGCTCAAGCTGGACATCGACAAAAGTGTGAGTGGCGGCCGCCGCCGAGCCCTCGCCACCGAGCCCCCGCCGCGGCCGGCCGGGCGCGCCCCGCCGCCCCCAGCCCGCACCGCACTGCGGTCCCCGCCGGCCGGCCCCGAGCTGGCGGCTGCCCCGGGGGTTCCCCAGGCCCTGCCGGCTGCGGGGCGGGGGCTGCGGGCCGGTGCCGGGCCGGGGGTCCGGCTCGTCCTCACGGCGTCCGTCGCGTCCTGAGAGCCGCGGCCGGCGAGCGAGCCCCGGGCGGGGGCGGCGGGGGGGTGCGCAGGGGAGCACAGGAGCCGGCCGTGGCGGCTTTGGGGCGACAGCGCTATTTTTAATTTCACTTTCGCCTCGAAACCCGCTGATGCTGCTAGGTGAGCCGAGCGGTGCGGGTTGCTCGCTCGGTCCGGTGTCGCTGAGGTTGCTTTGTTAATTAGTTGGAGTTGCGGGGAGGCAGGTGACGGGACGCGAGCTGTCCCAGCGCCCTGGGAAGGTGAGCTGTGCTGCCGTGGAACCGGGCGCTTGGCCGCTTCGCTGGGCAGCGCTGGCGGCCCCATGTGCTTCAGGACAGTGAGTGACAGCTGTCAGCTCCGGAACGGGTCGCTTGCCCAGCGGAGAAACAGGCAGAAGCAGCCTGGCAAGGTTACAGAAGGAAATTCTCCGAAGTGACTCAGCCGACAGAATTCTGCTCTGGATTGCTTTTTATCCCTGAGCTTTAAAGATTAAAACCTTTAAAAACAAAAAGGGTGAAGTTCCCCAGTTGGTTAGGTCCCTTCTGCAGAGCCAGAATACATCAGGGCATGGGAACAGCATGACTCAATTTGAAATAAAATCTTATTCTTAAAACCCAGAGTATTTCTCCTGGTTATGGTCCTCAGCAGATTTGTCTAGTGGTATAGTCGTTTCTTTCATTTTAGAAATTATTCTTTGTTGACAGATGTAAGCCTTTAGAAATAAAAGGAGGTAATCAGACTAATGAAGTAAAAATGAAGGGAAGGTACGACCTGGGCTGCATAAAGTGATTTCGAATGTACAGTCCCTGTGTCACCTGAAGATATTTCTGCCTTACAGTACCAAATAATTTTGATCATTCGTGGTCCATTGTTTTATATATGCTAACAGTGTGAGATAATATTTGTTACAAAGCGGGTTCTGTGGCAGGATAAGCTATAGGAAAGAGACATTTTTGCTTGTGGTTTGCTTGTTTTAGTTGAGGTAATTAGCCAACTTTTATTTAGTCTAGATTTTGAAATACTAGCATTAATAATCTTCCATGCTATTGAAACCAGAAAGTTGACAAGACCAGCACAGAATAATATTTTTCTTGATAGTAGTCGCCTGGTAGTAAGTCCTGAAGCAAACAGATCTCCTCCAGACAATTACCTATTTTTTTTCTGACATATGACTGCAACCATAAAAAAGAAATATATTGTCTGCAGAGGTTCAGGTTCAGCTGGAGCTGTTGAGTCCTTCATTTTCCTTGCCTTTAGTCTTTGTAATGTAAATTACCTCGAACTCAGGAGTGCGATACCAGGCCTGGGGTTTAAGATTAGAAATTCCTTAATGTCATGAGGCAGTCAGTCATGCCAGTCATGAGCGATGCACTCTTGAATGCTGGTGTCTGGCTGCTGTTGAATGCTGTTTCCACAGTACCCGTTTTGATTGTTTTTTCACCACTTCTGATTCTCAGGTGAGACATCTGTATATTTGTGATTTTCACAAGAACTTCATTCAAAGTGTCCGAAACAAAAGAAAGAGGAAGACAAGCGATGATGGAGGTGACTCTCCTGAGCATGAAACGGATGTCCCAGAGGTTAGTAGGTGCAAGTGGGTGTAGGCTGCTTTACCAATTTTGAGCACGTTGAAGAAAACATCACTTGGATGTTTCCACGTATTGGAAAATATTTAAATTTTAAATTGCAACTCCACTGAAACCACCATGGAGTTATTCTCACTTTTCAGGAAGGCTTTTTTGTAATGTGTAATTGTCTAATTTTCTTATTCATTCCTGTATGAGTTCTTTGCCTGTGTGAAGTTTTCTACAAAAAGAGGTATGATAAGGTACCTTATCGCATAGCTTCACATATGTACTGCTTCCAAACAAAAAGCTGTTAAAAGAGTATTTGGTACTAATTCTTTTTTAAAGGTAAAAATAAGTTACTTTCAGTGGTGATTGTGGCCCTGATACGGTTCTCCATTACCTAGCATGCATTGTTTTGCAAATACAGTGAAGAATTCAACAGGTCACTCTCTACGTTTGGGTATTTGGTATCCAGAGAGATTAAGCTTCTCCAGACCTTTGTGTATATGGTATTTTTGGCACTATTTAAAACTGCCTTCAAATAATTCATAACATCTTTTTATTTTCAGGAAATAAAAGCCTGGGGGAGGTTTTCTGTGTTACGGAACTCTAGAATAATTTCTTCTCTGTGCTGTTGTGCACTGTATTTGCTTTGGTGATGTTTCTGGTACTGTTGACATTGCAAAAAGTTGTGCAGAGGTAATGTTCATGGAGGACCAGAGTTCTGGCCATGTCAGCAGAGCCCTCTGCTGGAAATGCCACCCATATTGGCAAAAAGTGTTTTATTTCTGGAAAAAAAAAAAAAAAAAGCCACCAAGAATCGTTTTGCCAGCACAGCTATGTCTTTGCTGCAAAGCTGTGTCCACACCTCGCTGTGTGGAGGTGTTGAAAGAGTAGAAAGGGTTTGGTTTGTTTTTTTCAGGATATCTGACCTTTTCTTGAAGCTCTTTTTGTTTCCATTCCGCAAGATTCTCCATCCAAACTTTCCTATACAGGCTTTATGTTAGTTGCCAGGATAATTGGTGAAGACTCAGCTGGCATCTGAAAATGCTAGTGCTCTAGAGCATGCAGGGTATTTGGTGGTTAAAACCTGAGGGATGCAGTCACCTAACTGAAGAGGGAGCTCTGCAGCTGTCAGTTTCATTGTCATTTTATTCTTGGGTTTCACCAGAAATTCCTTTTGTCTGTGAAACATGGCATTTTCCACATGATCTTTATCTTCCTTCCTGTAACCTCCCCCACCACCACCCTTGCTTTTAATCTCTGCGCTTCCCATTTCAGTATTTGAATTTCGTTTCTTCTCTGTCTCTATGCTCTGTTTTATGTCACAAACCATTTGTTCGCTGCCTGCTAAATTGATATTTCATGTGTGAGCTTTTTAAACCTTGTGGGAACAAAAGGTTCCCCTTTGCTTGAAGGTTGCAGAGGTGTAATTGAGAGCAGAAATTGGCCAGCAATTCTGTTGACAGCATGTGAACCAGAACAAAATTTTGTATTTCCCTGAGGCTGTTTTGGTCCTTTAGCATTAACAAATACAAAATATACTTAGGTTTGTCAGTAAGGGAAGCTGGTGTGGTTCTGAATACAGGCAAGGAGCAGTCCTGTTGAGGCAGAAATAATTATTTTTAGATAACTCTACGTTTCTGCCTGATAGAAGCTAAAGGTAGTGCTCATCCTCTCTTCTCTGCATCACTTCCAGGTTGACTTGTTCCAGCTCCAAGTGAACACCCTGCGACGTTACAAGAGACATTATAAGTTGCAGACTAGGCCTGGACTCAACAAAGCTCAGCTAGCAGAAGTAAGTGACGACAGAGGTAGTATTATCTCTGTTACTAAAAAACTTCTTATCTCCTCTGCTCAAGTACACATTTTGTGGACACTAATATCTGTAGCGACTCTTGCTAGTACGTACTGTGTGCTCTGCGAAAGGTTTCATGGGACGATGCCAACAGAAAGCTACATGCTTTCGTTCACCTGAGACAGTCGTGGAAGACATGGAAGCTGGCTCTTGAAGGCATGTTTTAGTAACTTGCTTTTCTCTGCTTCCTTTCCCTCCTTGTTCATAGTCACAATTCATTACCTGTAGGGAACGGAAACAGAACCTAGTTTCCAGCGACCTGGGTGTTAGCTGAAGATTTCTGTTCAACTGAAAGTCAGACTTACACATTACCAGTCACCTTAGGTGCCCTGTTAGTTTTTCTTTCCTCACAGGCACTTGACCTGGTTGGAATTGCTTATCATTAAAGGCAGAATCACTGACCATGACTTCAGATTCCTTATTTTCCTCCCTTGTCCTGACGTCTTAGAATTCTTGTATTAAGTCAATAAAAGGCTCTTTCCTTCTCACCATGTGGGATACTTGTTAAGAAAGAACTCTCTGTATCTCTTTGTTATTTGAGCTAGTTGTGCTTGGTACACATCTGCTCTGCTCTCTTTCCTGACTTGATCTGAAGGCATGCTGTGGGAAAAGTCTTCTCTAAACTTGAAAAAACTGTAGCAGTTAATGGTAACAAGGTTGATTTTGTAAGCTGAGACTTTCACAACTGTCTGCCCAAAACTAACTGTTTTGCTTTAAAGAACAAAAACCGGCAGACCAAAAGAGACAGCAAGACACTGTCTTGCTCTCTTTCAAAGTCAGCTAGGTAATGAATATACAGAATATAGAGAAAGTGTAGTGCAATGTAGGAGTAAATTGAACGAAGCAGGGTTGGGTGTATATCCTCCATATTAGTTCTGATTTGTCATGTTCTAACTAACCAGTTCATAGTCTCTCGGCTACCTCCTGCCACAAAGGACTTCTTACTTAGGCAATTTACCATGAATGTGCCAAGGAGTTAAAAAAAAAACAAAAAACAAAAAAAAAAACAAAAAAAAAACAAACTACTATGCAAGCGGAAAATAAAGGGAGCCTAACTTAAAGTTGTCACACACTTCCCAGATTTCCTGTGAAGTCTGAGCAGCTTTGACCCTACGCTGGATCCTCGTCCAGCTCCCATGCTTGAATCACTGCTGCCTGAGGCTCTTAGACTCCTGCTGCTACCCCACCGTAAGGAAAACTCAAACTTCCATAAATCTTCTTGGAGTGACTTATTGCTCAGCCTGCATCAAAATCCAGTTCTGGAGCTGTGTTGGGTACCAAAAAAGAACTTCTCCCATATGAGAAGCAGATCTTGTCCAGCTCCAACATGTTTTCTACGTTCATTTCCTGAGGAAAAAAAGCAGCTAATGGTTCAGGGCTTATGTTAGTGTCAGAGAGGGGTAGCCCTAACCCTCCCATTACAAATCCCCTGGTGTTCCTTTCAGTGAAAATTCACTCAGTGCGTTTTCCTTTGGATTCTAAAACTTTGCTACATAGGGTTCACACAGCAAGGTGTTTCAATATTTCTGACACTTTAAAATACTGAGATGCAGGGAAAAATTGCTCTCCAAATAATCTCGGCATGAATGTCGCTTAGGAGAGGCTGTGCTGGTTTGGCAGGAGGACATTCTGGCTTCCAAATTCCGCTTGTAGGTTGGCTGCAAATACTGCTGACGTAGCAAGACTATGCTATGTTCATATGCACATTCCAGCTGTAAAGAGAGAGAGGTAAATGAGGACTGACAGTTTGAATTGGTGCATGTTTGACTACAAGTATATTACATTCAGTGGCCATAAAGTCATTTTTGGAAAGTGAAGATAAACCTGTTCTGATTATTTCTACTTTTTAATTTCAGAATTTCTGTCTCTTTACATGTTGTCCTTCTAGACTGTCAGTCGTCACTTCAGGAATATTCCTGTGAATGAGAAAGAGACGCTTGCATACTTCATCTATATGGTGAAGAACAACAAGAGCAGGCTGGACCAGAAATCAGAAGGTAGCAAGCAACTAGAATGAAGATTAACAAGACTTGGAATAATAGAGACCTTGAAGGAACAGATGGTATTGTGCATTTTAGGTATACAAAAACTGTTGAAGTATATTGTACATTTTTTTTTTTTTAATGCAGTAAGTCTGGATGACAGAAAAAAATATAGACATTCTTATCAGGAGTATTTGAAAACATGTGCCCAACATGTTTCTGAAGACTTCTTCCCCTCATTTCAGAATCACATTGGAATAAAGAAATGGGGAAACCAATTAAACCTGTAGGACTGTGGAGTTTGTCAACTCGGTTTTTTAAACCATTTCTGGAAATCTGCATCTCAGTGCAATTCAGATCACAGGTGGAATTTTTTCACTGAATTCAGACTGCATCACAAACCACCATGCAGTTTGTTTTGGTGCAGGACTGGAATAGCGGCAGAGATAAAATTCATTATCAAGGTGCATGGATCAGAAGTTTTGTCTGATGTTTGCTCCCCACCTACACATTCTCTGTCTTGCCTTGAGTCAGTGCTTCAAGTCCCAAACTTCTACAAATGCTCCAGCTCACCAAATCTACTCCGTGAACACTGCTTGCCTAGTCTGAAATTGATTATTATTTTTTTAATCCGTTTTTCCTCCTGCCCCCTTCTGACATGGATGCCAAACAACTCTCTGCAATCTTTTTCTAATTTCTTTCGTTTAAGAACTCACTAATTAATTGCCTGTAAGCATTTTAAAACTTCCGCATTTCCTCAGAATATGGTATTAAGGCAAATACAGCTTATTTGCTGGGTTTGATCACATTGGTAGAAATGCTCATTTAATTCGCTTATGCGTATTTCCCTTGTATTCAAGGCTCAGTGATGGTAGGTGAAACAGTATGACATCTGTCTCTTGATCTCTGTGTCAGATCAGGTATCAATCACAAGTGATGTGAATTTTATACTGCAGCTAGTCTTGAGCAGGTGTCACAAAACTGCTGTGTGGATTGGTGGGCTCGGTGGTCTGTGTTTAGCGTAAAGCAGACTTACACGAATGGGTGTAGCACCATAACCAGGGTAGTGAACTGGCTGGAGCATGATGCATTTCATCTGTCTTTGCAATGGGCAAGAAGCAGTGAAGCACTTGCCTTTCGCGAGCATTACGTGTGCTGTGCTTTCATGAGAGCTGTGTGAGTGGTGGGTGGCATGCGGGTGCTCTTTAACTGGGCGCTGCAGGAGGAGATGGCTCTGATTTTGTTATTGAAAGCCAAGGTGTCCTTACAAATAACAGTGGTTGTTTTGGCAAAAGGAGCATATAAAAGTGTCGGTTGTGACTGACTGTTCTCCAGTGACCTCAAGTTCTATTCAAGGGGATCTCATGATTTAAAGCACCACTCTGTTTCTTTGCTGTCCTAACCAATGTCTCCGTTCTGTTACAAGATGCCAAGACTCCACACAGAGCATATTCTCAACAAGCCTTAAGCAACGAACTGAACAGTAGAAAACTTTGGCTAGCATTTTGTCAATGGCAGGTTTTAATATTCCAAAACTGGATGAAGCTTTGCTGAAGAGCTAAATACACAGGTCACGATCCCAGCTTAGTACTGCATCATGTGTCGTAAGGCATGAAGAGTTCACGTAGTGAAGCTCTTGTTGAAGCTCTCCCAAGGTCTCTTTAAAAATCAAGTCACAACTTAAAGCAAGCTGTTCACATCAGCTCTGAAGTGTTTGCTAATACTCCAAAAACATGTTCAACAAACTTCAACATGTCTAAGTCCTGTGTCATAGACAGAAATACTCTGTTATGGTACACATCCCATTTGTGAAGTTTTGGAGAGTGTGATTGTTTCAGCATTTCCTTGTTCGATTCAGTATGGATTTTAAGAGTATCAGACAAGAGAGAGGTTCAAGGAATGAGGAGAGAATGTCTTGCGTCGGTATTTAATGAATGTTTAAAAATTTCCTAATTATGCTGGTCCTTTCCTTATTGAAAGGGTGGAGTAATTCCCACGTCAGTCAACATGATCTGGCTTCTCTCATTCAGGACAGATAGCTAAAAGGGTGTGTTCTCTGACTGCATGTTAATCTTCAAAGTGCTCGTGTCATCAGAGGATATTACCAAGGGAAAATGAGTTTCTGAGTTGAGAGGGTTATGCCTCATTGTAACTTCTAGACCAAAACTGTAAAAATGTAGTTTGTTTGGGATTTACTTTTTTGTTGTTGTATTTTGTTTTGTTTTATTTCAAAGAGTAAATAAATCTGTTGGGGTGTTTTAGCAGCCAGCAGCAAAATGATTCTTTTCAAGGAAATATGGTGGCAGGTTCCATCTGTTCAGGTGTATTCACTGGAATGCTTTTGTGCAGAGGTGGTATCCAGGAAACTTTTTTTTTTTTTCTTTTTTCCTGAAAATAGTCAATTGATGTGAAATGTGATCCTTGTTGGTTTCACTCGTAAAGCAATTATACTTTTTTGAAAAAATTCTTAATGAAGTGTGATGGTGAAGAGATGTTTACCAGCCATTAGCAGTTGTTTATAAGGTGGAAAGCTTGGAGGCAAGACACCAAAGAAACAGAAGAATCTTTGGCTGTCGGACCCCATGGCCTTATAAACCCTTGCAAATGCCTTATTACCTTATTCTCAACTTAGCTAGAGCAAAACGCCTTGAGCAAAAGAAAGCAGATGTCTTGTTGGAAGGGTTAGCCACTTTATGGCTCCCATGCTATAAACTGAAACCACACGTCAATTCAGTAGCAATATCCATGTTCAGGGTGCCTGTGATTCTTGAAAAGCATTTAGTGTCTAATAACCAGAAAACGCAACAATGCAATTGTCGTTCTGTATAATACCATTCTGTGTATTTGATTCCTTATGCTGCATGCCAATTAAAAAAAAAAAATAGACTTTCCAACTTTTTGTTTTAAACTTCAAAGTAAATGTGTTTGAACCTCACACTTGTGAAGCCATGAGGTGGGACATTTGCTCAGCACTTTTAGATGGGACTTGTTGGAAAGGTGGAAGACCCAAATCGCTTTGGCTGGTATGATAAGATTTTTATGTTTTTTTTCCTTTTACATTTTGCTTTTCACAGATGGGCCTTAAATTCTGTCTAGCTTTGAACCATGGAGCACAAGCCTTGGGGGCATGGAGGATGGCCAGATGTCTTCTTCCATTTATAATAGTGGAAGATTATTTCTTACAAACCTGCATAGGTGACATTCACCCTGGGGCAGAGGAATCGTCTTTGAAGCCCTCCAGCCATTATATAGCCTAATTCAATTACATAGCCTAATTCAATTCTCATTGAAGAGTTGCATTAACTTAATTAGACTTCTGAATAGCTCCAAAGCCATTAGTATGAAATCCAAATAATGCGGAAACATCTCTTCCGGGGTTAATTTCATCCTGTATGCTGACCCTCTGCTCGCTTTAAGGGAAGAAGAAGAAATCGTTGCTGGTAGTTATTGGCTTGAACTCAACTCGAGGGAGTTAGAAGCATGCAAAGACTTGAGTCTGGGGCAATCTGTTGGCTGGAAAGTGCAAATATATCCAAGGAGACTGTGTTAGAATGCAGGGTGTTAAAAAAGTCTGCATCTCAAAAAATATTGTATATCAACCAGAAGTAAAGAATTGCATTAAAAGCTAATGTTTCTTTTACCAGGCACTTCAGATGCTCAGCCTGAGAAAAGCAGAGCGGGCATGGTTGTACCACTTGTCCCCAGCACTCTGCTGTCAGTTTTCCTCAGAACAGTGGCTGTAAACCACTAGATACCCTGGTGTGCAAGACTTGACCAAAACGTATCAAGTCTGGCATTTCAAGTTAGTCTGAAGTGCAAGCTGGATTCAGAGAGGCTTTGAAAGCAGAAGTCGAAATAATCCACAGTACGTGCGAGTTTGCAAGCGGGTCATGATGGCACAGAGAAAAGGAAACGGGACATGGCCCACAGAGAGACTGAACAAAACACGCTTCCAGTTAGCAACGTGGAAGGAGGTTTGTTCGGTGTTCGCTCTTGTAATGGATGTTTTACGAGAGGGAAAGAAGCGGGGAGCTGCGCACTTTACATCTTTCGCTTGAGCCAAGTGTAAATACCAATGGGAGATCTTCAGCAGTAACTGCAGTTGGAGGGGAGAGAACTGGTCTGCTGGGGGACTGTTTCTTTAAGTTCACAGATCATTTTACTTCCCTAGAGCACTAGAGTCACTTTGCCTCTATGGTTTGAAAGAGCGGGTCATACAAGGTAGCCTCCCGTACAAAAGGAGTCCTTGTACTGCCCGGAGCATTGACTGGAGAGTCCCAAAGGTGAAGGAATGTTACTGATGCCTCACTCCTCTTGTCACTGACGCCCTTTAGCCATCTCTAGCTTACCGAGTTAGGGAGTTTTCATTTTCCACTTTCCAGGTGCAAATGAACCGTTCGGATGTGAGATACTCCTTGCACTTTTCACAGCAATGCCTGGTCTCGCGTTTTTTACTTGCCTGTGAACACATCTGTGTGGAATTAATTAAATGGTTGAAGAAAGTGTGGGGAGAGGCTGGGGGGGGGAGGGGGGCTTCTGCCTTAAACCTGAACTTCCCTCGCAAGCAGCTCTGCGGGCCATCCTGTACATCAGCAGGCTCCAGGAGCTCAGCAGAGCCCTCGCAGGGCTGGGATCCTCCTGTCCTAGCTGCCACTCTGCTCCGCAGCTAGAGAGCAGGGGAGGTGAACAGCAGGGAACTTGCAGAATGGCTTGGAGTCTTCTAGCGGGCTTACTGGGAGAGAAAAACTGTGTTCCCTCTTCTGTTTCTGGCCTCCATGTGTTGTGCTGATCTTATGCCAAATGTTTTGGACACCTTGTATTTTTAACTGTGTAATATAGCTGTGCATTGTTAAAGCAACTTAGTAACTTATAGCAAAAACTGTAGAACTCATTTCTCTGAGGTGTAGGAAATGTCCTGCTTCCACTGTGTATGAGACTTTAATTCTGTACTGTCTGACAAAGATAAAATGCTGAATTTCACTTTAATAAATGATCTATCTAGCAACAAGGCCTGCATTCCCTTCTGTTTGCCTTTCTGCCCTTAGCACTTTTGGCTCTGGAGCCAGTGGCGTTCTGCTTTGCATGGATGCTTTGTGCCAGGCTTCTCTGATTCACTGTCATGTCCCACCCGCCTCCCCAGGGCTGAAAATGCTGCGGACTGGGAGGGGAGGATGGCACTGCTGACTGGGATGTGTCAAGCCTGAAATAGAAAACTCAGGTGGTGGGCTATTTCGTGACAAACCCATGTGGGTTGCACAGGTGCAAATCACGGAGCCTTCTGAAAGCAACAAAAAGACCCCTCAGAAGAAGGATGGAGGTTGTTGGAGAGCCACGTGACCTTGCATTTTGGGAAGTATGGGGCTCCTCTGTGATGGGGAATGCCTCTCCCCTATCGTGAACAGTCAATCAAGTGCAGCATCTCGTTTGATTTATGTTTCCTAGTGAATCTTCTTTGTGTCTAGCTCGACCCTGTGCTTCTGCTGCCTTCGCGAGCGCACCCTTGGCTGCGTCTCATGTATGACTTCCAGCTCCTGTTGCCCAGAGTCGAAGCTGCACGCCTGGCTGACGAGGTGGGTGCTACTCCAGAGCCACGCGGACATGTAGCATCCCGATGGTCAATCAGTTAGCTGGCAAGATCCTTTTCCATCTAGCACTGTGTTTCTTCTTCCCGCATTGCTCTTCCTCCTGACCATCAGCCATATAGGCAAAGATGCCTCACTTTTTTGTGGCAGCGAGGAAGCAAGTGATGCCAGAAATGGGGGCTTGAATGCTTGTTCTCCTGAACTCTGTCACGGCATTTCCTAAGACTTTGCTGGCACTGCCCGAGGCATGCTTTAGCCTCGATTTTTAGCCTGGAGAGAGGTTGTAGTGTAGCTTTTCAGACACTTGGGCTCTCATGGGGGAGGATGATAGGATGTTGAGAGCTGTACGCTCAAAATACATGACCTGAACTGTCAAATTACACAGTTGATGTGCAGTAAAGATTGGCACAGACAATCGTCCCTGAAATAATCTGACAAATCTCCTGTATCCCATTCCTTGGTGCTGTCCTACAACCAACTGACCTGTCTCCTCATGACAGTTCAGTTCATGGCAAGGGATGAGGTGCTCCCTGGAAGGAGGGTGGCAGCTCGTGTTGCTGCTGTAGGTGACTTCCAGCCGTGCAGAATGTGCCTCCCTGTAACGCACTGATGCATGCAGGAGATGCTGGGTTCCCCCTGCCCGACGTCCTGGGGTGTTAGCTTTCAGTGTTAGGGAGTGGGGACCGCAGGGAAGAGACCTTAGAGCGTTGAATCAAATTGTGTTGGTGCTTTACTCTGCTGTGAGAAAGGAGCAGTGATCAGTAGTTATGTCTGAGTCTAAAATTCTCTTAGCTAAAGACTGACCTTGATGTACTGGGGAGCCAGGGGAGACGGAGCTGGCGCATCAGAAGCAGATTCCGTGTCCTCGGTGCCTGCGTTTGTGGATGTGTCTGGTGGCCTTTGCAACAAACCAGGATCTTTCTGTGTGGGGCAGCACGCTGCCGCGCTGCAAGAGCCTTGTCCCTGTCTCCGGGAGCTCCCAGCTGAAGGTGGCAAGACCAGAGGTGACACAGGTGGGTGCCATGAAACAAGGAGCAAGGGTGGGTCACTTTACAGGGCATCACCTGCATGTTGTCAAGCTCTTTTAGGAGGTATCGGGGAGGGGGGAAGTCCTCGGGTGAGGGCAAGGGCAGCGTACCCCAGTGGAAGGGGAAAAGGCGGCCGTTTGTGTCCCCACACCGGTGAGTGCAGGCCCTGTCCTGCCAGAAGGGCTGCAGGAGGACGGCTGTAAGCTGCAGCCTGTTGCACGGGTGCTGCCTGTAGCATGAGAGGGTATAACGGGAACTCCAGCCATACAAATAAACTCATCCAATTAACCTGTTATTTGTATAGGCTGATGAGTAATGCTGCTTAATCTCATGTTTGGTTTGCTGCCTGCCGAGAAACTCACAGGAGATTTCAAGCTCAGAACCAAGGAAGCGCCTTGCTCTGTCTTTTTAATGTATTCACACCGAGAAACCGAGCCCAGCAGGCCGAGCTGATGGGCCTAATGCTGCACACCCCTCCCTCGGCTGGCAGCTGCCGTGCGAGGGCAGTGTTAGCTCGGTAACCCGGGTGCTGTGGGGCTGAGCCCCGCGGGGACCAGAGCCACGTCCCGACCCAGAGCTGCCTCCTGGGTCAGAGCTGCTGCGCTGCTCAGGCGCCGGAAGCAGGGTGATGCTGGAGTGGGATGTGGAGATCATAAAAATGGTTTGTTTGGTTTGGTTGGTTGGTGTGGGTTTGGTTTTTTTTTTCGTGGTGGGACATTGAAATTGAACACGTCCGATTCTCTGCGTGAGCCGTCCTGCAGCCTCCTTGCAGCCCTGATGGAAACCAGGCTCCGGTTCCCCTCTCCCCAGTACAAAGGGCAGCGCGGAGGACTGGGGAAAAATGTGAATGTGGATTTAATGGTTTTGTGTTTTAGAGATGTGGTTGAGCAGACTGAGTGTGCAGGGGAGAGCCTTAGGGCTTGCTTTTCTTTTTTCTTTTTTTTTTTTTATTTCCCCTGTATCCAATAAGGAACGACTGCACGGCTCTGCCAGCACTCAATCTCACTTTGGCAGGAGCTGGAGCCGATTTCACATCTCTTACCCTTGCAGGCAACGTTGGCTTCTTCCCTAAGTACCTCAAAGCCCTCTGATTTGCTTTTACTTAATTGTTTTTGGAACTTTCTCCAAGACCTGTTCCCTTTAGTGTTGCAGGAACTACTCTGTGATCGCTTGGCATCCTCAGCAGAGCGCACTGTGGTGCCTGTGGGAAAAGCAGAGACTGAGACAGGGGAAAGGGAGAGCGTCAGGTAGCTGAGATGGCTCTGCTGCTTCTCCTCCCACGGGCATGGAGTGCCAGGGACCAGAGGGCACGATGACGGGCATCACATCGGCAAGCTGACTAACCCCAGTCGTGGTGGCGAAGCAGAGGAGGCTCCGAGCCCAAGCGGTGTGTGCGCGTTGCCTGTGTCTCCTCCTGCTCTTGACACCTGCGTGGGCAAATCCGTCCTCAGCAAAGGGAAGGTGGTGGGATGTCTCCCGCGGTCCTGGAGCCAGCTCGTGCGTACCTGGGTTTGGTGGCTGGGTGTCAGCCAGCCCCTGCGCCTGTGGAGCAGACGGCTGGCAGGCAGCCTTGAGCAAGCTGATCTCTGGGGGGGGGGGGGGGGGGGGCTGGCCGTCCAAACGGCAGACCCTTCACTGGGGTGGGGTGGGAAAGGCGAGCACCACATCCAGCACCTCTGCACTGGGACGTGGGTGAAACAGCTCAGCACCTTCCCAGCTCTGCCCGGCCACAGAGGGCAACCAGGACCTCTGTAGAGTCCCAGAACAGGACTGTTCAGCTCTTCCCTGTCCAGTCTGCCCTGGAAGGATCCCTGCACCCTGCAGGTTGAGGTTCTTTTTGCTCCACACCCACCTTCCCAACAGAATCTGGTTGTTTAACTATTTCCTTGGATTTCCACTGGTTTACTGGCCGTAAAGCCTGACCCTCATGTAAGAAGCGGAGCCCTTGGTGCTGGGCTGGACTCACCTCAGCCCTCTGCATCTCTGTTTTCCTGGGGATAAGAAGCAGGTTGAAAGCTCTTCATTGGCGCAGTGATAGCATTGTGTACACACAGGGCTTTTCTTGTTAAACTAGCAGAAACTGCAGTGCCAGGGAGCTGCTGTGCCTCACCTGGCCATACCTTGTCCTCCTCCTGTCTCTCCTGGAAAGGGAGAATCCTGTTTTCCCCACTCCTCCCTGCTGCTCATCCAAAGCAGGCCAATAGGCACTGCAAAGGTCCCCATGGGGGCTTTCCCTCCTCCTTCTGCCATGATCCTAGAAACAGGAGCCTGAAAAGGTGTTGGGTGTGGAATTGCGTGGGCTGAGCCCTAAGCAGCCGCCTTGGTTCCGGGGCGTTTTGTCGGGTGAGCTGTTGAAGACAGCAGCCCAGGCTCAGGTCTGAGTCAAGCCGATGAGCTCCAGTGCAGAGCCTGCCCTCCCGCTCCCCGTCAGACACGGGACCAAAGCAGCACGGACTGAGCGGTGAAGGTGAGCAGAGGAGGGAGTTTCGGGGTTGACGCAAGCTTTGTGCACTAGCTCAGCCTCCTAACTCCTTCCAGCTTCCCCGTTTGGGAAGGAGCTCCTGGCTGAGGCAATTGAACCAGCCTGCTCCGGCCCCCACATCCCCCCCGGCTGCTCCTGCAGGTCAGTTACAGGCCATGAGAATTTTGTCAAGGTAGCTGCTGTCTAAGGAAAAAAAATAAAAAACCCTTTTCCTCTAAATTCCTCAGCTTTCAGCCGCTAGTGACGCCATAAATTCCCCTACTTCTCTGGTTACTGTAAAGTCTTTCAGGGTGGTCAGGACCTGAATTCCTCACGCAAAAGAACAAGCGGGGAAAAAGGAAACTTTGCGAACAAGAACCTTCCCCGCCTCAGGGATCCGTCGCAAAGAATCGGCGAGGCTCCAAGCGTGTGCTCTTGCTTTGCAGTCCCTCAGCTCAAAGCTCTTGGGTAACTGCCCGTCTTGCTTTTTTCTCACCAGTAAATACCCTCCTCCCAGCCTGGGCTTCCCGCTTGTGCTCCAGCAGGTCCAGCCGGGTCCTTGGCTCCTCTGCTCTGCAGGCTCCTGGAGCTGCAGCAGCTCCGGTCTGCTGTTGTGCTTTAGCTTTGGAGTGACCAGGAGAGACAGAGCTTGTCCAGCGTCCACAGCTATGGAGATGGCATGGAGTCCTGCTGAGCAAGGTGCCCAGCTCTTTTGACCCCCTGCCCTGAGCTGTATGGCACCGATCCTCCACCACCCCAGCCCCAGCTCCCAGCCAGCTTCCATCCTGGACCTTAAACCCAGCTGTTGTGTGGGACACAAGTGGGCCGCTGTGCCAGCTCACACCGCCCAGCTTCACCTGAGGGCTGTGCTGAGATGTCATGGGAGAAGATCAGCAGGGAGCCAGCAGCAAAGTGTCGTCGCTGCCAGAGAGGATGCCTGCTGATGGGATTGCTCCACCACTGAGCAGGACAGGGGTGGGTGGTTCTCCAGAAAGCCATGGTGAGCACCTTTGCTAACCCCACACCAAGCGCTTGAGTCTTGTGAGAGGAGTAAATACCCACTGGTATCAACACCCTGCGCTGGGTAAGGGCCTTCATGGAGTGGAGCAAAGGTTGGCTTTGGAGAGGTAGGGGCAGGAGGTGGGCGGTGAGTTTGTCTGTTGCTTGAAGGATGGTCTTGGGAAGGTTGGCCCAGTGTGCAGGGCTTGTGGTCTTCTCCCAGCACAGGCAGCTACATGGAGAAATACACCCTGGGCAGAGCTCAGTGCTAGCAGACCCAAGCAGGAACAGCTATAGGGGTGAAATCGCAGAGAGTTTGGATTTGTTTTAAAAAATGAAAGAAAAAACAGTTGGAGCCTTCATATGCCTCGTGGCTCTAGAGCCTTCCCATGCTTGGACATCATTTCTACAGCTATGGAACGGAAACGCATCGTCTCTTTAGATGGGTCTCAGAATCACGTGACTCCAGAAGCATGGAGATTTCAGAAAGAACTATCGCATGTCATGAACTTTGCAGCTGAGGGGGCCTCAGTGGGACAGAAAACCTTCCCACTTGAGTGGTGTTCCCAGGAGACAGTCTGACTTGGGAGCCAGCAACTGGGCTGAGAGGCTCCAAGTGTTGGGAGAGGATCAAAAAGCTCCCCTGGCAGTAAATCTTTCACCTGCCATGTTACTCACTGGGGCTTGTGGCCATTCCTCCGAGGTCGGCCCCGGGTCAGGATTTCTCCTGTCTCTTTAGCCCCAAACCTGGAGATTTTTGTCTTATCTTTGACGCCATCTTGACACCGAAAACAAATTATGGCCCAATTACCCTTACTGAGAGGGGCTGGGGCTACCTTAAGTGGCCAGAACTATCAGGCGCTTCCTTAAGAGGGGGTAATTAAAGTGGGGTGCAGGGCAGGGAGGGGGCAAGGACTGGGGGGGACCGCTGGCATGGGGTTACCCTTGTCCCCCTGCTTGGGGTGGCAAGAGGAGCCATCCCATCCAGCCCCAACCCACCCTACTCCATCCCACCTGGCCCCACTCGCTCTAGCCCAGCGGTGCTGCATCCTTGGGCTCCAGAGAGGCCAGAGCAGAGACAGGGCTCCTCACTGCCCCCCACCAGCACAGTGTCCGGGGGTTGCCCCCTTCCCCCCCAGCCCTGTGTCACCCGCTGGGGCCAGGCCAGAGAGGCCCTGTGACAGCCGTCAGCCGCCCTGGCCCTGGCCGTGACCTTCAGAGCGACCTCCAGTAAGTCCCTGCTGGGGCTGGGGACCGGCTGTGCCTCTCATCCTGAGCAGGGACATATCTGTGCTGACCCCGGGGAACCAGCAAACAGCAGCTTTATGGCCAAACCACCATAACAACCACCCTGAAACTGAAAAAAATGTTATTTTTCTCTCCCTCTTTCAGTGCCAGCGAAAGGCGCCCTCCCCTGCTGTGTGCCTGGGCATGCCTTGCCAGGTGGTCTGCTGCCTGCCCGAAGCCAGCAGCCTTCCCTTCACAGATCCCAGTTCTGGGAGCCGATGTGCTGAGCTGGGTCCCAGCCCGCAGCCTGGACCGTGCTCATCTGGGGGCTGCAGCCCATGTCCCCCTGCCCGGGCTGGCGATGCCGGGTGCCTGCGGAGCTGGGTCCCTTCCAGGATCCAGTCCATGGAGCAGAGCAGTGGAGCTCTGCAGAAACATCCCCTGGCCTTGCAGGTTTGCTCCAGGTACCCTCGCACTCCTGGGTGATGGGGTGGCTGGGTGTTTCTGTCCCTTTTTTTTCTTTTTTCTTTTTTTTTTTTTTTTGTCAGATTGGTATTTTATTTGGCTCCATACTGTCTACCAAGCTGTCCAGTGTAACCCTTCCCTCGCTGCTTCTGAGATAAGAATAGGCTCCCCTGAGATCAGATAAACAGGCCCATAAATACCTACAACAACAAGAAGCAGGGTCTGGGTTTGGTAGGAAGGGAGAAGGGGAAAAAAAAAAAAAAAGGAGAGGAAAAAAAAAAAAAAGAGCACCATTTCTTTACACGCCAAACCCCAGGGGTACAGAGTGTGGGGTGGAAAGTGCCTGGCAGCCCCTCTGCCCCCAGCACTTGCCTCCTTGGCTAGGCAGGGCAGACAGCAGGGTCCCCTCCACCATCCCTGTGGTTGGATTCCAGTGGCAGGGGACACGGCACGTATGATGTTACCCTGGGGCCAAGCGATCCCTGTGTGCGTGTGCTTCTGTCCGGGCAACTGCAGACTCACGCCTGCGTGCCGGGAGCATGCTGCTTCCCAGCGGCATCAAGTTCACGGCAAGGTCGAGCCGTAGGTGTGTGCAGGGCCACCTCCCCTGGCCGATGAGCTGGGCTCTCAGGTGGCCAAAAATTCAAAGCTAGTGGCCAAATGGTTCTTCTTCCACCCAGGTTTGGTGCAGGCAGCACCGGGAGCCCTGCCGCAGGCTGCTGGGATGCCTCTCCCAGCTGCTCAGGTTTGCTGCCTGAGGAAAAGAGGCTTTCCCTGTGCAGGGCTCCCACCCCCCCACCCCCCACCCCCAGCTCATCCTGCTTTGGGGGTGAAGGGGGTGACCCCATCCTAGGCTGGAGCCAGTGCTGAGCTCTGCATCGACACCCCTTCCCGTCCCTGGAGCGGCAGAGCTGCCTGTGCGGTGCCGAGGTGGGGACGGAGCTTGCTGCTCGCAAATCCACCCCTTTTTGCATGCGTTTTGGGGAGCAGTGAAGCCCTGGTGTACACAAAATGTTTGGTCTTTTTTTTTTTCACCCACCCTCCCCAAAATGCTGAGCCAATATCTCACAGGAAAATCCCCTTGCTGGGCAGGGAAACGCTCTGCAAACACAGAAACAGAGAGCGTTTTCACTTGCAAAAGCCCGAAGGAGCAAGGGAGGCTGGCGGTGAGGACACCTTTCCCAGAAGTTTGCAGCCAGCAGGTACCACCAGAACCGCGTGGTGAGAAAAGCAACAGCCCTGTGGATGCTGGCAGAGCATCGCCTGGGTAGTGCAGGGTGCCCCCTTCCCAGAAGCAAAGCCGGAAACCCACAAGAAAGAAAACACCAGAGGTTTTTGGTGCAGTAGGGGAGGCTTCCCAGGCTGCAAACGACGTTCCAGATAGAGCCCAGTGTGCCGGGACCGAGGACAAGAACTCTTGTACAGTGTCCCCCCTGCCTTACACAGCGGAGTCCTGGTCCCCATGTAACCCTTTCTCTCATCTGATGCCGAGGGGCAGCCCTGACGGGTGCCATACGGATACGGGGATACAGGCTGGGACATGTAAATGGGATTGGGGCTGGACACTTATGGGGTACGGGATTGCAGCGTTAGTGATGGCTTAGGAGCTCTCCTGTCAAAACAGGCCTTTAAGGGACTGTGAAATAGCATAAAATAGGATATTTGGGGCTGATTTTCTGTATATTATCCTTTTTAAATTTTTTTTTTCCTTGAATATTTTTCGTTTTAGAAAAGCCCTATTCCAACTTCACTCTGGGACTTGATGCCATGCTAAACTGTTTATAGCCCAAACAAAACAAAACAAAAAATATCACTGTGGGCATCGCTCTGCTCAGGCAATCAATTTTCATCTTGGCCTCATTCAGAAAAACCAGAAATTAAATCAGAGGCTGGGAAGGCAGCCGTGCAGCAGTTCCAAAGCGAAGCAAGGCTGATTCATGCAGCCTGATCATTCTGCAAGCTTTAATTATGCTGGCCATACCCTCCAAGGTCTGTGTGTCTGTCCATCTGTATCTGTACACACACGGAGCGGTCATAAAACCCGAGCTGCTTCCCCACGGGTGAGCTGGTGTCTTTGTGGTGTGTGCGGCTGCACACGCACAGATTGATCGATGTGTCAGCGATTTACGGGTGTTGCGTCATTATTTCTATACCTTCAGTCGCAAGCACGAGCTTGGTTTCAAATAGAAAATCTAATGCTCCCTGCCGAGCCCTCAGATTAACCCTACGATAACGTACAGCTCTTGCCCACGCTGGCTTTCTTTGCCCCGAGCAGCCAGCCGAGCGTCGGGGTTTATCCGGCCGCTTCTGGGAACAGCGACGTGGCCAGGCTGGGAAGGCAGGATCGGGCCCTGAGCCCGTGCATGCATACCGTGGAAGCCACCCTTCAGTAACAGAGCTGTGCGCGCACAGAACAAAGGAACGAGGATTCGGCTTTAATTATTAAGGATTATTAAGGATTTATGCCTGAGAGGTGACAGAGACGACTCCGGGCTGTGTGAGCGTTGGTGTGTCTGAGGCTGGCGGGATCTATCGTGTTCGGATGGCGAGGAGGGGACATTGCTCCTTCAAAATGTGGCCAAGGCAGCACCTATGAGGGGGTTCTGTGCGAAAACGCTGCCGGTGCCAGCACTATCCAGGGCAGCTGCCTGGGCAGGGGAGGGGGCTGAGCCCTGGCTCTGCATGGCAGCAATAAAACCGGGGCTCCGCAGCTCTACGGTCGGTGCTCATGCCATCCAGACGCTGTAAAGGCCTGACCCTGCCATCCTTCCCCAAGCCAAATACAAGTCGGTTCCTCTAGCAAGTCTCCCGGGTCAGGAGGGAAGGGGTTGTAGGGCAGGGGCAGAGTTTGTGCCCTGGGCAGACGGGGGGGTACGTGTTCACAGAGCCCTGCCAGCTCCTGGGGCAACCAAGTGTGGTGTAAAGAAGCCAGAAAGGATTCCACGGAGCTGCCCGAGCCCCACAGGAGGGAATTCCCTCATATGGATCCCCACAGCAGGGTACTGACTTCAGGGGAGTCCTCAATCCCACAGCATCCCTCACCCCGGCCGCAGCAGCGCGATCTCAGGGGAAGGCGGAGGGGTTGGACCCAAAGCTGTTTGCGTAAAGTTTAAATTTTATTTTATTTAGTTTTTTTTTAATTATTCAGTTTTAAATACGTGGTGTGGCGCGCCCAGTCCCTCGGGAAGTGGTCATGCAGATCTGAGGTAGAAAACCCGGCACAGGAGTGTTCCCAAATGCACCTCTAGGTAGTTTCACCGCAGCCACACGTCGGTCAGGCAGCGGATGGGGGGGGGCGGGGGGGGGCCGTATTTACAACAGCAAACGAATCCAACCGATTCAGCCCGGCCCGGGAGGGCAGGAGCCGCCGATCGCTGTGACACGGGGAAGGAGCAACGATTACTGCGAACGGGGGAAGGGGCGAGGGGGGGATGGCCCGGCCGGTGCCCGCTGCCGACGGGACGGGCAGGATCCGGCCCCGCCAGGCGCCCTTCGCTTGTCTCCGGCGGGGGGAGCCGGGCCGGGTACCCGCATCCTGCGCCTGGACGGGCTCCGGGGGCCGGGCCGGGCTCTCTACGGCATTGCACATGGAGGGGCGAGCGGGGAGCGCCGTCGGGGCGGCGGGGCAGCCCTCAGGGGTTCAGTTCCAGAGCCCAGACCTGCTGGGGCCAACCCGTCCGGCCCTTCAGCTTCTTCTCGCCGTGGCCCAAAGGCTGCGAGTAGACCTCGGGCTGCTGCGGGAGAGGAGACGGGGAGGGGGGAGAAAGCAGCGGTCAGGCGCGGAGCGGGGCGGGGGTCCCGGGCCGCCCGCACCTTGTGCCCACCTCGGGGCTGCAGCCCGGCCCCGCGGCTCCGGGCGGCTTTGTCAGCCCGAGGATAACGGGGGGTTCGGGGCCTCCCCCGGCCCGCTGCATCGGAGGGGGGGACCGGCCGCCCTTGCTCCGAAACGCGCCCGCTCGTCCCGGGAAAGCGGCCGGGGGGGAACACGGCCGGGCCCGGGGCTTTATCCCTCGGGAAAGGCGCCGGGAGCTGCCCGGCCCGGCGGGAGCGCTGCGGGCAAGTCGGGGCGAGCTTTTCTCCGCCGAGGTGTCCCCCACGGGTCTGTTTTGCTTTGTTTTGTTTTTTTAATTTTTTAATTTTTTTTAAGCTGGCCAAAAAAAAAAAAAAGTGGTCCAGCGGGGCCGAGAAGGGTTTTTTTCCCCCCATCCCCGGGTCTTCCCCGCCCGCTGCCGGCCCGGGGACAGCGAGGCAGCGGGGTCCCGGCCCCCTCTTACCGTCTCTCTTTTCCTCTTGTTCTCCCTGCCGTCGGCCTTCTTGAGCTCGGCTTTGAAGCCCTCGGTGTCCCCGGGCTGGCTGTCCTTGGCCAGCACCTCCATCAGGTAGGCGATGTAGCTGGTGGCCAGGCGCAGGGTCTTGATCTTGGAGAGCTTGGTGTCGGCGGGCACGTTGGGGATGCACTCGCGGAGCTCGGCGAAGGCGCTGTTGATGCTCTCCGTCCTCCGTCGCTCTTTCTTGGGACCCCCGACCCCTTTCCGCCGACCCAGGCGGCCACTGAGAGCCTCCAGCCGCCCCCGGCCGGCCGGGCCGTACTCGGGGGGGCCGTAGCTAGGGCTTTGCCCGGCGAGCTCGGGGGTCACCTCGGCCGGGTTGAGCACCCAGCCGGGGAAGTAGGCGCGCTCCTGGTGGCACCGCGCCGCCGGCCCGAGGAGGAAGGGGTCGTGCAGCATGTGGTGGTGGTGGTGGTGGTGGTGGTGGTGCTGGTAGCCCCCCACCAGGTTCATGGTCCGCCCCGCTGGCCCCGGGGGCCGCGCTCAGCAGCGCACCATGGCCGGCCGGGAAGCGCTCCCCGCCGGGCGGGCGCGGCAGGCAGCGGCGCCGGGGAGCGCGGCTCCGGCGTGGGGCTGCGATGGTGGTGGCTGCCTTTGGGGGGTGGGTCGGTGCCTTTGGGGTTTGGGGGTTGTTGTTGTGGGTTTCTTTTTTTTTTTTTAACCCCTTCTGGAGCCTCCCAAGCCTGCCTTTATATAGGGCCGGGGGCCCCCCCGCCGCGGAGCCAATGGGCAGGGGAGGATGCTCGGGGGCCCCGGGGGGAGCGGGGCGGCGGAGGGGGCGTGCGCCGCGCTGTTGACTCGGTTTATTTGGGCTCACACCTCCGCTGTTTGCTCTCGCCTCCCTCTTGGCGCCTCGGTTGCAGGGAGAAGGGGGTGAGGAGAAACCCGAGGGGGGACCCCAGCCCCCGCCCCGTCGCGTTTCTATCCCCTCCGCTTCCTCGCTCCCGCGGCGGGGGTGCCCGGCCCCTCACCCCGGAGAGCCGTCGGGGGGACGAGAGGCGGCAGCGGGTGCGGGGAGCCGCGGGTGCCCGGAGCCCCGACGGCTGGGCCGGGCCGGGCGCCGCGGGCGCTCCGGGGCCGCAGTTGCCCCGGGGCTTTCAGCTTTCCGGAGCCGGCGGCGCTGGCGGGGGGGCAGCGCCCGTCCCCGGGGCCAGCGGGTCCCGTCCTCACGCGGGGAATTCTCGGGCCCGTGGGAGCAGAGCACGGGGAGGTGGTGGGTGCCCGGGCAGCTCCTGGGGCCGGGGCATGAGCAGCCTCCCTCGAGGGAGCTGGGCGCTGTGGGAGGCTGCGGTGGGCATGGCGGGGTGGTTCCTGCACGCACAGGGTGCATTGCCCACGCGTGTTTGGTGCGTACACATGCGTTGCACAAGCTCACGCTGTGCACAGATGTGCGCTGCAAGCCTGCAGGCGCTGCACACGTGTACAGCACGCACCCGCGTTGCGCAAATATCTGCTGCATGCACACGCATGCTGTGCACGTATGCGGTCACACCATGCACGTATGCTGCTCTCACAGGTACGCTGGATGTGTTGCCTTCACGTGCCACAAACGCAGAGGTGCTGCATGCACTGCACACCTATCTGTGCTGTACACACCCCACGCACAAACACATTACACAAGTGCACTTAACTGCACTCATATATATTACATACACGCACCAGCAGCACATATATGCTACACACACAGTGCCACTGGATTACATATATGTAACATATATCTAATACATACACACACTTGCTGCACACGCGTACTGTGTATACACACATGCACATTGCATGTGTGGCATATAAAAACACACATGCAAGCTGCATATCCATGTACCGATGCTGCACGCACATACATAAATTTATAAATTTTGTGCTATCCACACACACAAAGATATTTATGATACGGCAGTGGGGACCTGCCCTGTGTTCCCCTGTCTTAGCCTGGCCATGGAAAGGCTGGGAGGGTCCAGTGGGGCTGGCATCTTCTACTTCACCGCAGCCCCCAAACCTGAGCCCAGCGTGGGGCCCTGCAGCAGACAGCATGTCCTGCTCACCTCTGCGCCTTCGGGAGACAGATCCCCAGGGCGACAGCTCCCAGACCCTGTGCTTTGCCCCCAGCCTGGCTGGGTAACATTGGGGCCAACCCCTGCTCTTGCCCCAGTGCCTCCCAGTGAGGACGGCCTGGGCACGGCGGTGGCGATCACAGCGCGCCGGGGCAGGAAGGGGCTGTGGGCCCGAGGTATGTTAGCGATTAACGGCGCTTTCCAGCGATTCATCTTGCAGCGGAGGGTGGAAACGTTGGAGGGTTGTTTGCAGGCGCTTGTATTAATCATCCGGGCTAACACACCATTAACGTCCTCCTGCATTTTAAAGATGACAAATTTTATTTGACTTCTCTCAATCACGGTTCCCGGGCGGATTCGGGAGCCACTTAAATGCCTCGGATTTTCCATCGTTAGTTGTTACAAGGCGAGTTGCAAAGGCAGGAGGCCGGGGGGGGCCGGGGCAGGGTGCAAGCGGGTCTCCAGTTCTGCCGGGCCCCGGCAGCTGGGGGGGGGACAGCCGTACCGGATCTGCCCAGCCTTGCTCCCCCCGGCTTTGTTCTTAGCTGCTGCAAAGCCCCCCGCTTCCCCACCCCCTTTAAACAAGCGCCCTGCAAACATTTGCTAGTGATTACTCTCCCTTTAGAATCAGGCCTTGGGTAGGGCATCGTGTCCCCCATTTCCTCCAAAACACCCATGGCTGGGTGGGATTCCTGAGCCCAGCTCAGAGCTGGTGGGGGCCAGTGCCCACCTAGGAGAGGTTCAGGGGTTCCCACTTCATGCCTTGCCCCGGCCCCCCCATGCTGGCAGAGCATCACCTGCAGAGCTCTGCTTCCTCTCACAAACCACCCAGGCTCCTTATTGAGCCTCTCTCCAACCCTGCAAAAGCCCTGATCCAGCAAACTGCCATACCAGGGTCTGTGCCACCCAACCCCATCCCCGGAACACCCCTACCCCCCCCCAAAAAAAAACCCAACCCTTCCATTCCCATAGCCCTGCATTGCACAGGCCACTCACAGCCGCGTCCAGCTCGGAGCCGTCGCCTTGAGCCGTGCACCAGAGCCACCTCCAGCCTCTGGCCAGCAAAGCCAGGTAAGCCCAGCCCAAGCTTGGGCATTGTCTTGCTTTATCCCCCCCCGCCCCCCCCCCAGGTCCCCGGACCCTGCACAGTTTGGAAGTGCTCAGCTGAGCAAATAGTGCGACCGGCGGGTTGATTTTCCTTTGGAAAATTGTTCTAATCTTTCGTGTTTTAATAAAATAATAAAACCGGAGCCCTTTTCACGCTGACACCTTCTAAATCAAACCAGACTGCCTTTGTCATGGCGTCCAAATTTAGCACTTCTCAAACTTTTGGTGAGTTTCTTTAATTTCACGTCTCCCCACTCGTGCAGAAGGGAAACGCTGAGCGGTTCGGATTAGGCGATTTATGGCTGGCATGGCAGGAGGAACCACGTTTCTCCCCACCTGTTTTCCTTCAAAACCTTCCCAAAGAAAGATTTTCTGCCCTCACGGCTGGGCGATGGCAAGGGTGGCCGGTGCCGCATGTCGGGGCCTGGGGTTCTCCCGGGTCTCTGCAGCCCCCAGCACCCCGACCGCAGCAGGAACCACGCAGCTCCAGCGCACCCATTCCCTGCCCTGGGATGGTGGCTGCGGTTTTGGCCCCGGCCCCTCCGCCGCTTTCTTATCAGCACCCGGAGGGCTGCAGCCTGGGGTGTCCTGTGACTTTGACGCCAGCCCTGCTCCCCCTGCTCCAGCTCCCTTATCTAAATAGGAGCGTAAATCAGGACCTTGGCAGATGCCCTGGCAGGACAGGGACTCCATAAAAAGGGGCTCTGCTCCAGCTCTGTTTACATTGCAGCCCCGTAAAATATTCCCCTTGTCTTCCCTGCTAGCGGCTCCATGCAACATCCCAGCACCCTCCTGCATCCGCATCCCCGCTCGCCCGCCCCCTCCCCCCCCCTCCAAGCTCCACTGCAGCCTCAGGGTGCAGCTGGGAAGGTCCCAGCCCTGCCACCCCACGTCCCTGCCATGTCCTCCCATCAGGTTATGCCCCGAGGTACCTCCGCACCCAGCCGCTGCCTCCGATACAGCTGCTGCAGGCACAGAGCAGGGCTCGGCCGGCTCCCCGGGGCAGCTGGGTTGTGTCTAAAGGTGCCCCTGGGTATTTATAGCACTCGCCAGAAATAATGCAATAATAATCACTCAGCACCTTCCTAACAGTTCTGCTCCTGGAGGCCTGGGGGGAACGGTTAGAAAAACCTTGGGAAACTGAGGCACGAGCAGAGTCTGCTTCGAGGAGAGGTGCGTGGGGCTGGCTGCGTGCGTGTTGCTGCTCTGGGGGGATTATTTTCCTCCTGGTGATGGGAGGTGCGAGGGAACTTGCAGAAGTGAATAAAATCAAGTCAGTTTGGCAATGAACCTGGCCCTGGGGTCACAGCCAAGGCTGGGCTACGAGTGCCACGGTTGTGAAAACCCACTCAGGACGGCCCTCCCCCTCAAGAGGGTTTGCCACGCGTGTCTTGCTGCACCAGCACGGATCTTGTAGGGGCAGGGGGAGCGCTGGGATGCAGGGGGGCTCATGCGTGCTGGTGCTTGTGCACTCCTGTGCCCGCACGCTGCCCGAGTGCCCCAGACTGCATCACTGGGCTGCTTAATCCTACAGCATCACCCAAACAGCCCCAGGTGGGGTTCAGGCTGTCAAAGCCCCGCTGAAGGAACAGAAGGAATTGGGGGTGAGCTGGGTACCCAGTGCTGTGGCTGTGCCGTGCTGAGCCCGGATGCTCCTGTTCTCAGCCACAATCCACAGCATCTCCTCTGCACATACACCTCCCGCACCACCCCTCCAGTGACAGAAAGGATGACGGCAACCATTGCCTCTCAAGAAATACAACCTATTTATGGCCAAGCAGCCACTGTCCTGTCTGGATAAATCAAAAGGAAAACAAAGCTTTACGGAAAAAAGTATTAAATTTTCCATGTGCTCCTGAAGGGATGCGCCAGGCACTCGCTGTTTATTTTTTGTGCTCTCTCTTTGCTAGTACTGTAAATGACATTGTGTTTACAAAAGTTTTTATGTCATCAGAGCAAAGTCACAGCTCAGCTTCCTCTCCTGTGTATTTTATGTAGATGGATGTGTCTGTGAGGAACATTCAAACTAAACAGAGTGCTGGTTTATAGGAAAATGTATTTATTTGAAAAATCGTAACTCACAATTTCGGCAAAACCGGGCTCCACATTTATTGCCGCTAATGGGGTGTGGCGGCCATAAATTAACCTGGAAAATTGCTGCGGCCATATCAACAACGGCTCATTGTGCTGACGGAGCAGAGCAGAGCAGCCGCTCCCCAAAGACGGCTCATGTCAATTTGCAATTAGGATTGCATGCAAACAATAGGCAAAGGGAAGGTAACAGCAGCCTCGCAGCTCACCACTGGAACCGGACCCAAAATCATTACTCCAAGCTGGCATGGGTGCCCTGAACCATACTTAAAACAGCGCTGTTCCCCCTTCCAATAGGCATGGACATCAGTGGAAGGAAGCTTTGCCTGCCATAAAGGGAATTTCTGTTTATATAACGTTACCCATCATTGACATGCAAGTAGAGGTGATGGAAAAATGAGTCTGTGAGCTCCGACTAGCAGCCCAGGTGACCCATGTGTACAAAAACTGGTCCAGTTGCTCCCTGGTTGACGTCTCTTTATCCAGAAGAAGCTTTTGCACTGAAGCAGGAGTGATGCTTCTGCCCTAAAGCCTCTTCTTTCCCCATCAGATTCCCTGCCAAGACCAACACTGATCTCCAAAGCCCTGGGACAAGGTGCTGACCCTGGGGCAGGAAGTGCCACCATCACCCCCCTGTCCCTGATCCCCTGGTCTGGGGCAGAGTTTGGGTGCTGGCCTGTGGTAGCACCTCTCCGCTTGTGGGGAGAAGTGGAGAAGAGCTCCCAGCTGATGCAGGTCCCTGACAAAAAACAGTGCCTTCCCCTCCTCCGTCCGCTTTCCACTCCTGAAGCAAATTTACAAGGGCTCTAAAATGTCCTGCTCCAGGGCATCAGCCAACTGCTAATGGCTGGGGATTGGGAAAGACATTTCCTTCGCGCGAGAAGGATTGCATAAGCGCTTATTAAGGCAGCTCCTGGCGTCTTCGTCTAAAGCATCTGGTTTGGGGCATGGCTGGAGACGCTGCTGGATCTGGATGGGGTAGAGCTGGGCTCGCTGCTTCCAGCATTCCCCCTGTCTGGATGTGGGTGCGTGTTCAGGTTGTCTCGTACATGCTGGTGGGGAAAGGGGCGGTGGGTCATGGCATGAGTTGTGTCTTTCTGGCTCCCCCTCTTCTCTCCATCTCACCATGGTGGTGCTACCACAGGGACTTACCTTCACACCTTTTACTCTGTTGGCTTCTGCTTTGCCATGTTTGGCAGGAGGAGGCACGGTTGGAGCTTGGGGAGCTTCCCACCCCGGGGTACCACGATGCCCCATGCGCTTGAAGAACTTCCCTGGTCACGCTGCCATCCCACCTTCCTCGAAAGAGAGGCTCCCCTCCTGTCCCGCTGGCACTGTGCCTGGTGCAGGGACTGCCCCATGCTGGTTGGGCTCCTCCTATCCCACACCATGTTTGCGTGACATTGCAGGTAGCTGGCTTTGCGGTGGCAGAAGGCTGGTGACAGTGGCCCAGGCCACCGAAATAGGTTGGGATGCTCTAACAGGGCTCTGCTGTACCCCAGGCTCAGTGCAGTGTGCTGGCTCTGGGGACCAGCATCCTGCCCATGTTTCCCTGTGGTGGGACCATGTCCCAGTATCCATACTTCCCACCTCCTCTCCGTGCAGATCCACCTGGGGTTAATTCATTTTGTCTCTAAGTTTTTTAGGGCAATTCCACTTCTCATCACGCAGTGCCTCATGCCAGGTCTGTCTCTGCCTTCCCAGGGTAGGAGGATGAGGATAATTAGTGGTGCCTTGTTATCCTAATTATCCTCAGCTTTCCCAAAAAGGCTTCTCTCCCCCTGGGTGCAGGAGTTACTACTCCACTCCCAGGAGAGCAGAGGGACTGGTTTGCCCGTGGTTCCCCCCCACCGCATCCTGAGAGGTCCATGCAGCCACCGGGCTGGCTGTTGGGTTAAGGCAAGAGTTGCAAGATGGTTTTTTCAAGGTTAACTTCGTTTTCTGCAGATTGAGAAGTTTTAAAAATTAACAAGCATCTGTTAAGACTTTTTTTGCAACTGAAAATTATTTGGGGGCTGGGGGTTTTAAATAATTTTAGTACTTTTTTCCACCCTTTTTTCCTGTTTTATAAATGGGAGGTGGCAGAAGCAGCAGTACAGCCGGCATCAGACTGGGCTGCAAATACTTTCCTTTTTAGGATGCAGGTTTTGGGGGAAAGAGATGGCAGAGAGTAGGGGTTCAATTATTTGTTTGATTTCATTGGGTTTGGTTTATGTTGTCCTGTCCCCCCATCTGTGCCCCCCCCCCCCCCCCCCCAACAAAAAACAGTGAGAAGAAGGGTGAATCTGAAGATTCACAGGGCAGCTGTTTCTGCAGTTAAAACCAATATTTTCACACGCAAAGTTGCTGCTGGCTGTGGGCTGTAGCCAGCCCTCTGCCTTGCCACACTGGCTTTTATAAGCACAGCCAGTGCAAGATCTTGTACGGGCGACAGCGTGGGCTGGGAGGGGTGGCTGGGCTGCCCAGAGCCGCCGCCGTGCTGGCGCTGGCCTGTCCCTTGGCTCTGGAATGTACTCCCAAAATACACAATTGCAAAGGCATTGCAGAGCCACCAGCCCCACACTGGGCTGGGGACACCCCTGGAACCTGCCACCCTCTGTCCTTTTATCTGGCAGCGTAGCACCCTGAGTCTGGGTGTTTTGGGGCAAGAAACCATCTTTTTGATGAAATTATTTTTTTAATGAAAGTTGCCCTGGTCTCACTCCCCGTTATCCAGGCAGCCCCTGGTTTTCGGGTAGCCTCCCCCAGGGCTCTTCATCCCCACCCCAAGCTGGGACCCAGCACCCAGCCCAGCTGCGCTGGTGCCTCCAGGGCACCCATGGGAAGAGGTGGGTGGTGGGGATGTTGTTGGGGAAAGAGGCCCAGATGACTGGGTGTCCTACTGTCAGTGTGGTCTGTGATGCTGCTATGGACATCACCCCGCCTTGCTGTCAGGGCAATGGGGATGTGCTCTGAAAAGTGAATCCGGATCTGCAGAAAGTAATAACTTTATTTATTGTATATCAATATGTGACTCCTCCTAACATGCTCTGGAGAAAAAAACCTGTTTGAAATAGAGCTTATTGGAAGGAAAAAAACTTCTCACATAAAAATGTTGATCCGTCCCCAATTCTCAAAACTGAAACAAAATAGTTTGCTTTGAGCTGAAGACATTTCTGCTCTTGGCTCCTTGTTTCCTGAGAAGAGCAGTGAACATGAAGGAAAAACAAGCCTTCCCCATTAAAATACACTTAAGCGAAACTCCAGTTTTCTCTTAAACTTTGCTTGGAAACATTTGGAGCAGCTTCGTGCAAACCAGTTCTGCCTTTTGAGAAGCCATTAAAATAACCCAACCCAAAATAGCCATTTCTGCAGGAAGCATCTCGTTTGGACAAAAGAGGTTTGTTTTACACCATAAATCCAAAAGCTCCTGGGGAAGCGTGGTGAAACCCGCCTGCTGGCCCTGGCGGTGGAGCAGCTCCGGGGATGTTCTGCAGGACTCAGCCAAAGCCGGCAGGCACTGGTGAGGCGAGGACCACCACCGGTGTTTCACTGCTGGTTGTCCTGGCTGGTGGAGTATCTCTGACTTCAGCACGGTGCATTTTCCACCTGGATGAAGGCTTGCAGCGGGTGTGTTTCGGCCGGGAGAGAATTTGGACCAGTGTTCAGCCCTGCTCCGAGCTTACCCCAGCACTTCTGTGGCCCCTAAAGGGCCCATCCCCTGCAGGAGCTGAGGACACTCACCCCAGGACAAACAAAAACACTTCCCCAGCAAGGTGTCAAGGCCCTTCATAAAGTCCTTTATTTTCACTGACACCATGTTACACCTAAAGCACAGAAAAAAAATGCCAGTAATTCCTAAGCCAGCAATATACACACCAGCAATCCCGATATATTTATATATATATGTATATTTTTGTATATATAAATAAACAAATAATATATATATATATGGTGCTGTTTTTTCTGCTAGTGGCATCAGACTGTGATTTAGGCACGAATATTTCTATCCCAGGGTCTTTGGCAATGAATTTTTGACGTGCAGCTGCTGCCCTTATGCAGAAAGCCCAGCCCAGCAAGACCCTGCTGGGGCGCTCAGCCCAACACGCGTGCAATTAGGGAAAAATTATTACTCATGGATTTCTGCCAACCTGCCAGTTTATAAGGGGAGCTGGGATCCTTCTGGACGGGCGCTTCTCCTCGCCGTGGCTTTCCAGGAGGAAGCTGTCTCAGCCTCATCCGCTCAGTGTGATGCTGAAGTCGCAGGGCGGAGGGTGCCTGCAGCCGGGCGGCAGCGAGCACCCGATGCTGCACCCTCACCGCCCCAAGAGCTGCTGCACCCCGCTTTCCTGAGAAGAGGATGGGGAGAGAAGAGGGCACACTGCCATGGAACTGCAGTTTCAGAGGGTGGCTGGTGTTTTCTTGAGCCAAAACGGCAAGAAACATCATGTCTAAAGATGACAGGCTTAATTTGCAGTGTCATTAACCAGAGCCGAAACCCTAGATGGGCTGGGTCTCCTGTGTGCATTGCGCCTGCTTCCCGCACTGCAGCTGATCTTTCTCTGATTCTGCCAGATAAAAGCTTTTGCGGGTGCATTTCCCTCTCCCAGACCTTTGTTTCTTCCCATGGATGTTATTATTTAGTATATGGGATGAGGAAGTCATTTGTCCTCCTCTCTCACACGCATCCACAGTGGGTGAATGTACCCCCTGTAACACACCAGCTCCCCAGCGCCCTGGTGCTCCCCCATGTACTTGCAAGGGGTTCCGATAAGCACAAAGCACAACCCTTGGGAAGCATCCCTTGTCACCAGAAGAACACTCATTTCTGAACGGGCCACAGCCTTGAGGTTCATGGAAAGAAGTCCCGGGATCTGACCCAGGTGTAGTTTGGTGAGGCTGGTGTGAGCTGCAGGTGGGCAACGGGACTGGGAAGGTTCACAGAAGCCCCATAACCACCCGGTTCTTGGTCCCAGTTGCAGTTACAAACCACATTCCTGGTGAAAAGCAGCTGCTGAGACCCAAACATGCTGGATGCGGAGAGAGCCTCTGTCCGGGTGAGCTAGGCTGTAGCGTTTGGCCATGCCAGTGGCTCTGCTGGGCTTACAGACACCAGCGCTTAAACACAAATCACTTTTTTTAACACATACAGTTGCTCTGGGTTCTGAGCAGCCCCTGCCGTGGTGAGGAGAGCTGGCAGCGAAGGGGCTCGTGCGAGCTTGCTGGGAAGCGAGCAGCAGCGCTGAGCATGCCGCCTGCCTGCACCACATGAGCCGGCAGGGTCAGAGCACAGTAGGAAAAAATACCGCAATAGGCAAAGCATCTCCCATTTGCCCCTAAGCTCCAGCTCTTCCTGTGCTGATAACGAGCCCAGTAAATCTCCCTACAGCAGCGAGATAATTTTTCCCCTCTCCTGCCCTCAGACCGGTGCCTTGTCAGACAGGGCTGGCTGCAGGAGCCGCGGCGGGGCTGCCCTCCGTGCCCCTCTGTGGGGAAATACCCCAAAGCAGTGCAGCCCCCCAAGCATCCTGGCAGGCTCTGGAGGCCCCCGAGCCTGCCCTGTGATGCGGGAAAGCAGCGGGGTGCAGGCAGAAGCTGCCTCCTCTCTAATTGTCCCCCCTGGAGCCCTGTGGCCGAGCCACTTGCTGATATCTCGGGCCATCGCGGCTGGTGCTGGGCTGACTCAGGCAAGATGCAGGCTGATACAGCCCTTCCACCCCACGCTGACAGGGATGCAGGACAAGAGAGGGGGGAGGAAAACCTGGAGTGTATTTGTCCAAAGACTCCCTTACCTCAGTGCTTTGGCTGAAATGGGGAGCCTGGGTGGTGAGCAGGTCCCATCGGGAGGTAGGTTGGTGCTCAGCCCCAGGCTGTACGAACCCAAGTCACCTGCTAGATGTGGTTCATGGGTTATGGCTGGATGCACAGCACTGACCTGGGAGAGCTTGAGCCTGCTCAAACCCAAATGGGATGCAACATTGCTGCTCTGAAAATGCAGCTTTGTGTGAGCTTGGCAGCAGGGTCAGGTTTTCTCAATGTGGGAGCTGGGGTGGGACCAGGGGGTTAATAATTAGCCATGCAGGAGATGGCCACACACTGCCTCCCGATTGCTCTCTCATGGGTGACAAAGAGCCAGGACCCCTTTTTTGTCCCACCACACCACTGTCCCCTCCCTTCAGCCAGGCTCCTGCCACCGAATCACCCACAGTAAATACCTCTGTGCCACAGCTGCTCTGCTGCCCACTTGGGACTTTTCTCCTTCCCACACCAGCAAACACTGTTGGTTTTCCTCTTCCTCTCCCAGATCCTTCATAAATATCCCATTGCCGGCTCTGCCAGTGCCATGTTGCCATTAAACCATGCAGGCTGATTGCATCTGTTAGTGTCAACTGTCTGGGGCTGGAATGTGTCACCCTGCTCCAGAGGAGTCATTTATTTAGCCATAGCAGAGCATTTCAGGACAAAGCGCTGGGTTAGATCACGGTGGGACAGTTTTCCTGCAGTGGCAAGTGCCGATCCATCTCGCGCAGCCAGAGGAAAGCGCTGCTGCTGGATTCTTTCCTATTTATTTTTCCTAAACAGAGGAATGAGGAGTGCGCCTACCAGCAGGATCCTGTACTTTGCTGGAGTGTCCTAAGGAAAGGAAGTTTGCTTTAGAAAGTCTCCAAAACTCGTGAGTCTAGAGCAGACATTTTTTACCACCCTCCCTGTCCTGTCTCACTGCTTCTGTAAGGACTCTTGGGGTGCCTGGCCAGTGGCAGGGGTGGCCCCACAGCTGGGTGTGCTTCAGGGACCCTGCCATGTGGTGGTAAGGGCTGGGGCTTGTAGGGTCTGGCATGTCCATGGTGGTGGAGGAAGCGTATACAACCGTGTCCCAACACGGCCCCATGTTCCTGCAGGCAGCACAGGCAGGGGAGCACTGGTGGTGACAGTGCGGTGACAATGGGGAGCTGCCAGCTGCGATGTGCCCATGTGCACCACACGCAGCAGGTCCCTAATGCTGAGAAGGAGGCTTTCTTTGTAGGTACTAGATGTGGTAATCAGACATTCAGGGTTAAAACAGAAAATGTAATTAGGCGCCTGCTCTTGTTACCCATGTAAGTGTGCAGCTGCATGCAGGACCCCAGGGTGCTGGGAAGTACTCCATCCTGACCGTGGCATCCCCCATCCCTGCCTGACGAGAGCTCATCCCTGTAAAGGCAGGGATGTGTGTTTGTGGGGGGACAGAATGATGGAGATGAGGAGCCGAAGGGATGGCTGGTCACCACTAGGACAGACACCCTTCTGCACCAGCTGTGCAGCAGGAGCAAGCCATCCTCGGTGCAGCGATGGAGGACTCGGCTGCCTTCCTTTGGGATACATGCCCTTGGGTGGTACCGTGCCACTGGTAACAGGTTTCCCATTACTTCTTCCCAGCTACCTGTGCTGGTGTCCTCCAGGGGGGCTCAGATGCGCTGGAAGCACCTCTCCTCAGGGTGCTGCCCGCTGACCTGCGTATGGTAGGGGTGGAAGAGACAGTCAGTCTGTATTGCTTTGTTTATAAGAACATATTTGCGGTGATTGATGGCTGAGCTGGGGAAGTATGCTTGCAAGTGAGATTTTAAAACATGAATCAAACAATGTTTGGAATATGTACACTGCTCTGTCAAACATTTCTCGGCGTTTGGAGTCTGCAGAGCCTGCGCGTCCAGAGGTACCAGTGCCTGCGTGGAGGTGTCTGGAGGGAAAGCGTCCGCCCCGCTGCGAGGGTGAGCGTAGACATCCTTCAGCCTCGGCATCGCCTCTCCACACCAAGAGGCTGCTGGGGACGGGCCAGGGTTTGCGCCTGCGGCCGCACTGCCAAGGGGTGCATGCGGAGGTGTCCTGTTAAGCGCCGTCCATCACGGGACATTCCTTTACTGGACGCTCCTTACTGCCAAGTTGTCCCCCAGGGCTGCCGAGGAATGAAAGCAGTCCTGGAGGACAGAGTCAGCTTTCAGGCTTCCTTCCCCTCCAGATAACCCAATTGCCCACGGAGAGAAGAAAGGTCTGGAAGGGGCGGGCCGTATCCAGATGTTCACTAAGTGCATTAAGACCCTCAGCCAGAGGAGCACATGCTTCAGGTTAAGCCCCTGAGCAGTCCCAGCTGCAGCAGTATTAATGAAGTCTTCAGTTAATTGCTTGCTGAATGCTCTCCCTGATAAGGGCCAGAGTCGTTTATAGGGGACAGGGAATCTTCTTGCAGTTTTTCTTTGCATGTGCTGCTTGGGAAGCCTTGCGTGGGCATCCCTCCCTACCGGCATCACTACTTCCATGCCACCTCCTTTGCCCATGGAGAGGCATGAGTGTCCCAGTTGGGAGAGCTGCCCACAGCCATCGTGCAGGGGTCATGGATCTGGCCCCCCATTTTCTGGCGCTCTGCTTTCTCCTCTGTTCATAGGGGTGTTACCGCTTCCCATCGCCCATGGGGTGGGGCTGGATGTGGCTCATCTCAGCAGAAGCAGCTGTGGAAATCACTGCCAGCTGTTGGGATACCTCTGCCCCAGCTGCCCCATCCCACTCTCTCCAGATCCCAGGGACATCTTGTCGTCTCAGCCCCAAGCTGGCCCTGGGCCACCACCTCACCCCACCAGAGAGGATCCAGCCATGCCAGCAGAGCTGGGTGACGCCTTCAGCCTTGGGAACACGCATACATGATCTGATGGCACCAAGTGACGTGTTATGCTTGGAGGATCATCCTCGCCCCAGCAAGCTGTCCTGGTGAGCAGATTCCCCAGGGTGACGCCAAACCCATCCTTCCTGGGAGAGGGATTGGTTGGGGACAGCTCGATGGTGCAGTTGCCGGCTGGCTGCCTTTCATCGGCCATAAATGATGTTTCCAGCCCTGGGCTGGGTGAGGGCATTTGGGACTGAGAGGGACACCAGAAACTGGGCATCCCTCCAGGACAGGCAGACCTTCCTCCTGTGGCCTTTCTGCCCACTGCTGCCCGTGGGGACAGCGAGTTTGCCCATCTCATTCCTCCACCCAGCCATTATCTATGTATGCATTTATTTTCCCCAAGAAAACCATTAGAAAGATATTTTTGATCGAAGAGAACCAGAAGGACCTCTGTTCCTCCACCCAAGCACACCACCCTTGTGCAAATTCTCTTTAACCTTGTGCATGGAAAATGCATCCCGTGAGCAGATCCCGTTCTCTCGCAGGTCCGCTTTCGTTGCCTTGTAGCACAAGGGAGATTTATTCACTCCGTGGGTATTTTTAAAAGGTATTTGCTTTATAGCTGGGCTTCTCCTGCTTAGGCGAGATTAGGAGATCGTATTTCATGAGTTCTTGTGGATCCCTTTTCTGAAGCTCTAATGAACTATGGATGAGTGACCGTGGTAATCCAGTCTGTGCAGGAGCTCGTTAAAGTCGCCGAGTCCGTTATAATAACTAGCTACATCTGATCAGATTACTTCTTTAAATCGCTGATTCCACTGGCATATGAGAGCCTGCTCTCATCCCAGTGTGGGCAGCAGGAGCTTTGCTCCAGGTTTGGCGAGTAGTGGGCTCTGGCTAATGAGGCACAATTAGATAAACGCATATTAAAGGCCAAGGGGCTGCCCTCTGCTGCTTGCCTAGCCGACCCTGGCCAGGGTAGGCAGCCCTGCATCTCACTGGAGGCGAGAGACTGGCACAAAGAGATGATCCAGCCATTTTCTGCTTATAAATTGAGATTCTGGGAGAGGGCTGGCAAGCAGCTGCCCAGCTGCGGCAACCCCAGCCTGTGTGACACCAGTAGGGCAGATGGGTGGTGGGGCAAGCTGTGTGCCCAGCGAAGAGAAGCCTGCAGCATCCCCCTGCCCGGCACCAGGCTGCCTGCCCCGGGAGCCTGCAGCCCCCACCGTGGCATCGTGCCCTCCCCGTGGCGGCAGGGCTTGCAGCCCCAGAGCTGTGGGATGGAGCCCAGCCCAGCGTCCCAGTAAAACAGAGCCCAGCACACTGGTAAAAGGGGTTACAGCCCCACTGGCAGCAGGGTCTGCCCTCCTGCCCCACGCCAAGCTGATCATCCCGACCCCTGCCTGTATCCTTTCCTTGCTGAAAGCTGGGGCAGGCAGCCCTGCAAAGATCCGGGGCTGGGAGGGGGGAAGGCCAGACCCATCTGCAAAAACGCAGGCAGAAATGTTTCTTTGTCTGGGGAAGTGTCAGCGAAAGAAATTCCCTTTGAGGATAGGTTTGTG